>NC_061100.1:127107067-127397067 GCF_015104395.2 Macrobrachium nipponense | reverse complement strand
CTTTGTAGCCACGCACCAACTACATGGGTAACCAGACCTATTCCACGCACTGCAACATTTACCTGCACTTTGCAAGTACTTGGATAATGAGGCCCCCTCTTTTCAGCGCTCCTTTCTAGGTCATTTCTCCCTCTTAATTCTTCTGAATTTCACGTCATTTTCCATTCTTACATATAACGAGATCGTCTCATGCCGCTCTAAGCTATCCTTTCGTCTACACTAACCCTTTTACCACCTCTGTATCTCCATTCTCCTAACCTTTCACTTCTTTTGTCACATATAGTGCTCAAAGAATTCGTCTCTACATTTTCAACTTTTTTCTTTCATTTTCATTTATATTCAGCATCTACACTTCTCTTCCATATAGGAGAGTTGGTTAAGCAATTCCTTCATGTTTTCGCGATTTGGCGATTTATTATTTGGCAAAGGGGTTTTTACGACCGCGTGCCTTTGCTGCCATCAACCAGTTATTGGCGGTGGGCCAATAACTGTGGTTGATGACAGCGGTCATAAAAAACCCTTTGCCAGACTATAAAACATGCCTGATGTTGTAAGGAAAGTCGCATCAGGCAACCAACCCCTTAGTGTAGGGATAACGGTGGGAAAGAAGAGCCGATTCAAGCCTCCTTACGGACTTTTGCACACATCCTGTTACCTTCTTTGTTTCACCTATTCTGAGACTTACCTCTTCTCGCATCCTACTATCACCCGCTATATTTACTAGCAGATAATTATAAAAAATATTCTGATTCTGTTCCTTCACATACTCCATCTTCCTGGTTTTCACTTATAGGATAACTTTATTCTTGCTTGCATTTACTGTGAACTTTCTCCTGCAAACACATTTTCAAATTCTTTCCTTAGTCTAACCAGCTTCTCCTCACTATCCCCAATCATCTGCTAACATCAGTCATTACACATTCCATTAATGACCTATTTTATGGGTGTGTGTGAGTAATAATTTTGTGACTAATTCACACGACTTTTTGTATTGTTAAATATTGAGCTACAAGTAACCCTTAATATTACATTCAGTTTACCTGAGGCAGATGCGCTTATCGTATGATGAATCCTTTAGGTAGTTACCACCAAGAGGATCTATATACGATAAGTAGATAGAGAGAGAGAGAGTACATCTGCCTCAGGCAAGATTCGAACCCCCCCATCACTCTCTCTCTCTCTCTCTCTCTCTCTCTCTCTCTCTCTCTCTATATATATATATATATATATACGTATATATATATATATATATATATATATATATATATATATATATATATATTATATATATATATATATATATATATATATATATATATATATATATATATATATATATATATATATATATATATATATATATATATATATATATATATATATATATATATATATATATATATATATATATATATATATATAGTATATATTATATATAATATATATATATATATATATATATATATATATATATATATATATATATATATATATATATATATATATATATATATATATATATTATATATATATAATATATATATATATATATATATATATATATTATATATAAATATTGAAAGTAATAAATGCTTGGCAGTTAATTATTGGTCTTTCCCAGCCCTTTTTGAAATTTTGTTTCATCAGCGGGAAGTTTAAACATTTAATTTCTAATGATTTAAGAGTTGCATTCATTGCTTCGGACTTTTTCAAGCCTTATATATATATATATATATATATATATATATATATATATATATATATATATATATATATACTATATAATATATATATATATATATATATATATATATATATATATCATATATATATATATATATATATATATATATCTATATATATACTATATATATATATATATATATATATATATATATATATATATATATATATATATATATATATATATATATATATATATATATATATATATATATATATATATATATATATATATATATTATATATCATATATATATATATATATATATATATATATATTTATATATATATATATATATATATATATATATATATATATATATATATATATATATATATATATTGAAAGTAATAAATGCTTGGCAGTTAATTATTGGTCTTTCCCAGCCCTTTTTGAAATTTTGTTTCATCAGCGGGAAGTTTAAACATTTAATTTCTAATGATTTAAGAGTTGCATTCATTGCTTCGGACTTTTTCAAGCCAGCAAGTCTTATTTGGCTGTGAAATGAGTAAAAATACACGAAAATAAGTATTTATACTCAACTATAGAGTAGAGAAGAAAGTATAGGCTAATCAAAAGTCAGGGTTGGTTAACTAAAAGTCAGAATGCATGTTTTAAAGGTTGTGGTAGGAGCTGAACAATTCAGTGCTCGGGAAATTGGCTGCTTTGCCATATAGTAAGGGATCTCAGGTGTGTTGCGGGTGTTCTATAGATACCATAGCGTTGGAAGGATGAATAATCCCTAATATTAAAAGTTTATCGAGGACTTTCTTCTTTTGCTCCAAGGGAATCTATTAGGGAGAAGCTTCCAGGCTTTGATTGAAATCAATCATTTTTGTTACAATGATAAGGAGCTCTCTAATAACGTGTAGTCTATGACGGTCCTTGTAATGCCTTTTGATGGTGTTATCTTGGTGTGCCAAAAGAGACTCCTTGGCAGACAAATGTTTTTCATTACAATTTGCATGACTTGGTCTTTGGATAAACAACAGTTTTCACTTTGGCAATACCAGTGTGGCCCTTCGGTGTAGAGCTGGTCTTGACCTGGTGTGAGTGCGTGTCGCTGTCGTTTGTACCATTCGATTAAAATATGATCTTGTGACCCCCTTGGCCATGGGGTTGGAAAGGCTACAACACAAGTAGTCGAATGGCCTTTTTGAGTTCACTGTGGCTGTGGGTAACGGTGCAACTATTGCAGTGGGAGAGGGAATGGCAGATGTAGGCACTGGAGCAGGTCTCACGGTAAAGTGAGGGGCACTCCCTAGCACCCTTGAGGCAGTAGCTTCCACATACACTAAGGGCTGAATGCCCGTGTTACAGTTTTGTTTAGGCGATATCCAGAAAGGGAAGATGGCTGTTGCTTTCTTTCTAGACTAAACTGAGTAGTAGAAGGGCTTCGTTGTCAGACATTTTAAGAAATGTGTCGTTGAAATATTTCCAGGATGTCCAACTCACTGAAAACATCCAGGCATGAAGATTCATTACCCGGAGATTTAGGTAAAGCTGTAACAAAATGCTGAGCCTTTTCCAAAGTTCTCTTAGGAACGCTGTAAAACGGCAATGTTCGGCGGTGAGGTACTCTTGCTCAGGCAACAATGGTGCCGAAAGATTATTTACAGCTCCTGAGAACAAATTGTCTAGTGATGACCAGTGCTCTCAATAGGGTAAAGGGAAAAGTGTAACTTTCCAGGTTGCTCCAGGAATACATGAGGTCAAGCGTCTTCCCTGATTTTGCTTATGGTAATGGGAAGCTGGAAGCGGATGTTTGAAGCCTAGGTTCTGTTGTGGTCAAGAAAAGGTCTGGTCAAGAAAAGGTCTGTTAGTAATCTCTCTATTTTCCCGTTTTCTTTACAGATCAGGGTGGAGACAACTCTGAGAGAAAACTTGTTGCCATTTAGGACGTCTGCCATATTTTTCTGTCCTAACGGCCGTAACTTGAGGATGATTCTCTCTCTCTCTCTCTCTCTCTCTCTCTCTCTCTCTCTCTCTCTCTCTCTCTCTCTCTCTCTCTCTCTCTCTCTTCAAACAGCATCATCAAGGTTACATCAAAGAAGTTCTTTGACCTAGTGCCCCCTTGATTCCACAAGTGTTGTCTACATAAAGTTATTAATTGCATATTTTTATTCATGTGCACATTGGTGCTCTTAAATTGTATGATAATAAGCAGTGCCAACCCGAGTAAATACACATTAATATGATACTTTAATTTCTCTGATAGGATTACTGAATAATAAAATATGGATCCAGAATCATCATTTTACTGACATGTAAATTGGTTGTTTACACAACCACATGGTTCTCATTACTGTAGTCAAACAAAAATGGTTATATTTATAATGGAAACTGTACTGAATGCTTTGATAGGAAGGAGGTACAATGAAAATGAACGTTGTCACTTTGGTCGAAAAGCGGTTTCCTTAGAGAAAAACATGGCCATTGGATGTTATCCAGGTACGTTAGAATTTATTTGTTCTTCAAAATTTTCATCGAACGGGTATATAGTGTCCTCATCAGTCTCTTCTCCAATCTCTCTCTCGTCCTCTCTCTCTCTTCTCTCTCTATCTCTCTCCTCTCTCTTTTCTCTCTCTCTCTCTCTCTCTCTCTCTCTCTCTCTCTCTGCGTATTCTTTAGTCATTATTTCTTGTTTTTTTATGAGAGATATGCTTGATTTATCATGCAAAACGGACCCTGTACATCGCCATTTTAAAAACAGCCTACTTTAGTTCTTATTCATATTTTTGTATAATTCTGGATCCGAAGATGACATTTCAAATAAATGTCCGCCAGAAACTGCGATGCACGCAAATGACATCGTACCCTTTTGCATACTTCGAGTGCCACAGGATTTAAGCGGAAAACGTAGGCAAACACCTCAGTCACTGATGAGACTTTACTGAACCTCACATCACACCATATCCATGAGTAGTTTATGCAACACACCATCAGCAAAACGAAGAAATAACCGGAAGTATCCTCGTTTCTAACCACGTGACTTGAAGGAGGCCATTAATCTTCGTCTACATTCTTCACCTTCTGCTGACCTACGCCGTCAGGAGATAGTTCTTCTAACGCCGAAGGGTTTTCCGTGTCTCCTTTGTTGTAGCTGTTGGACCTTTGGGCTGTGGAGGACCTCCTCAAAACACTCTTGACAAGGGGCTCTCTGCCCTGCAGAACGGTGATTCTTTCGAACAAGGCCCAGGACTTCGCATCGACTAGCCTTTTGTCGATATCGTCCAGACCATTTGTACCTGAGACAAACAATGAGATGGTTTCGGGTAGAAGAGAGAGAGAGAGAGAGATTTTGAGTTCCATAACTCATTCTTTGAGGAGAAGACTATTATATTAGCACCACTATTTAAAACGAGAAAACTTTCATAGAGAATAAGCCCGAAGGCCATTAACAAGGAGAGCAAGCTTTAATCAAACTTGTAAACATACAAGTAATGAGAAATATAACTAATTACCTATCAATATTAAATCGAATTCTTTCACTTAATGTTTTAAAAAAATTATTCGTTTCCGTATATAACGTAAAGAAACCCACTATTTTTCAAGACATTATTATATCACTTTGATTCTTTATATATATATATATATATATATATATATATATATATATATATATATATATATATATATATATATATATATAATATATATATATATATATATATATATATATACATACACATACACATTTAAATCAAATTGGTATAATATTGTCTTGAAAAATAGTGGATTCGCTAATCTGGACATATCCATTTCTTTGGCCTAGGTTTCAAGAAGTTCAGTATCTTAATCAATTTAGAATATCTTATGTCAAAATTAAACTGAAATACAAATAATGATAATTTAAATCTTAAATTTTGGAATTTACTTTTTAGAGTCTGAAGCAGATTTAATATTAAGATTATAGACCCACAGCGGCATTATGTGATCAGTGTTTGCCCTGCTTCAGTAACTGCCATCAGAGACTAACTGAATTTACTTTAGATGTCTTTTATTAGGTGCTGACTATGCAGCACAAAAGGAACAGCCAAGTAGCCCCTACCTGTGACAGCCGTAACGATAATAGCTATGACAGTGCATATGAGCGTCCCCCACACCGAGTTCAGACAGTAGGAGAGGGCGTACAAACCGCGACCGGAGTCCCTGAAAACCAAACGTAAGTCTATAGTAGTACTATAACCCTTTCATATGTAGAGCGGGTAAGCAGAATCCTCACCCATTCTTTGCCCTGATAATAAGTTGTAAATGATAAAAGTTCTAAATAATTTGACACCAGAAAAATGTGCAGTAGACCTTCCTCCGGAATATGATAAGCAGTGTTTCAGAACCATTCAGGAAAATTCTGTGAAAGTGATCGTTATTTTGAACATTCGTTAAGAGAGTTGTGTTAGTGCCATGAGACTATAGAAAGAAAAGGACAACATTACGTTGAAAGACCGAGGAAGAAAAACCCTCTGAAACTGAATGTGAACACCTGATGGATAGATAATGGTCCTTGTTCAGCTTATATACTTTAGAGCTGAACCGCTTACTTTTGACGACTACTTACTCATCGTCGTCCATGAAGGCTGGCTCGGCGGTCGTGGTGATATTCATGATTTCAGCTGCGGCGGTGGTCAAGTTGAAGTTGGCGATAGTCGTGACATTCAGAGAAGAAGGACTGGGGCAACCATCTCTAGACAAGGGTAAGTACTTTGCGGGAGGTAAGGTGAAGAGCTGGCCGACGACGAACCAGGCGTTCATGATAATCGAGATGACGAAGCCGAAAGCAGCACCCTGACGAACAGACAGACAGGTCAGCGCAGACTCTGAACAGTCACAGTTTGAATTTATAGACTTACTATGATTTACACAACTTTAATTATGAGGAAAGGTCGAAATGAAAAGTGCTGTAAATTATGCTTAAAATATCTGTTTAGTTTATACTGATTATTTTTGTATTCCATGGCAAAGAGTATTTGACATCTTAAATGCATATTCCTCCTCTTACTTTGTTGAGAATTTGGAGGAAAGATAATTAAAGAAAATGTTAGATAACATGTTCCTGCGACATGGACTTCATTGCTCTGAGGTCTGTGGAACCATTACGACTACGAAGGATCGTTTCGCCTCTTCACACGGTCCTTTAATTACCCTTGACCGACCGCCCCCCCCCCCCCCCCCCCCCCCCCCCAGTGATTTATTATTTCATGAATATAATTGCACGAATAATTTCAATGATTCAAAACGGAACTTGCTAAATGAAGTGGTAAGAGTTGCAAACTACTGTTTTCTTTTTGATTAGCCTAATTCATTTCCCATATGGAAGAAAAATTAAGTCGCATGTACTTATTTGAAGACCAACAATTAACAGCTACTTGGGATTACTTATAAAAGTAGGTACACACACACACACACACACACACACACACACACACATATATATATATATATATGTATATATATATAATATATATATATAATATATATAGTAGATATATATATAATATATATACACGTACGTATACCTATATACACACACAGCACAAGTCCACTGTTCTACCTCTTATGAAACTTTTCCTTCAAAGCATTACGTTGCAATTCGTTTTGATGATTGTCCTAGAATAGGGTAGGTAAGTTCCGGTGTTCCACTTCTCCAGGAAAAATGTCCCTCACTTCTTTTCAATTGACGCAGAAATTTTCCCATCATGCTTAAGAATTGTTAAAGTTTCGTTCAATTACCTCTATGTTTTGAGGTCTCAGATAAACTGCTCTTGAACGATCGTTAAAACTGTAAAAGGTTTTGGTCGTTAGATCTATAGGCGCTTATGATACTGATCTTCACATCTATGAGGTCTCACCTTTTTCCGTACAGAGAATATATATATATATATATATATATATATATATATATATATATATATATATATATATATAAATGCACACACGCTCGCACACACATATATAGTGGTATGTTTGTATGCCTATTTTTACCAACTCTATATAGTTAAGTTGATATAAGCCTATGTATGTGTTTGTGTGTGGTGGTGTGTGCGTCGTATATATAGATTTTTAATTTCTGACACCACACACAAACAACACACACACACACACAATATATTATATATATATATATATTAATATTATATATAATATATATACACACACGCATAATTACACAAAACACACACAGACACACACACACACTACAGGTGTGTATTTAAACAACAAATATTGTCAAGTCTTGTCCAACTCAAAATCAACTTTGAGGGGGCTAATAGCCCCACACTCGCCCCCCGTCGGGCCATCCCTGTGTGAGCACTATTTTAGTTTTTGGTTTTCTGTAAAATAAAACTATGGCGGCTTTGACTGTCCGTCTGCACTTTCTTCTGTCCTCCCTCAGATCTTTAAAACTAACAGGATAGGCCACCACCGGGCCGTGGATCAAGTGTCATGGGCCGTGGCTCATGCAGCGTTATACTGAGACCACCGAAAGATAGATCTATTTCGGTAGCCTTGATTATACGCTGTAGCAGCTGTACAGAAAACTCGATTGAACCGTAGAAACTTCCGCGTACTTATGACTTGTTTCTCTTGAGTTTGATTGTTGCTCTCAAGAGCTCCTTGAGGATAAACATCAACTCCTCTCATGGCTGAAAGGTATCTGTTCATTTTGTTATTCCAACAAATATTGTGTTGGAAATTTTACCCCAAAAGTCCATTAGTTGGCTATTTCCGTCAACCTTTTCGTTTATTAAGGCGACAAAACTATAGTACTCTGTTTTTTTCCATCTGTCCATCCGCCTGTAGTGTTTTCGCATGGTATTACTGCGTCCCGGGCTTTAAATTGTTACGCTATGTGTAAGTTTTAGGTAAATAAAAGGATATCTGGGCGTACATTTGCAACTGGAAAGTGTTTTAAGAATTCAGTGTTTGCGAATTACACCGTTAATATTCGAAATAGGATATTATTTAATGCCCGGGACGCAGTGTTACCATGCGCAAACACCACAGGCGGATGGACAGATGAAAAAAAACAGAGTATAGTTTTTTGCTATTTTTCGTTGGGTCGCCTAAGCCTAAAATGATCTCAGCATACAGGAACTAATGATTATTGCACGATTGCGTTGCCTTATCACCCTCGTATAATATCGTGTAGGCTACGCACGTGTCCATTCATCTTCATCGATTTGTTCTAACTATCTTTGTTCCCATTGGCTATAAATATAAAATCATAGAGACTATGAATATCATAAGTTGCCATATTTCTCTTAGCATTCCCTGATCTTGAAGATAATTGAACATTTGTTTTGCCTGTCATAATAATAATGATAATATAATAATAATAATAATAAAAGTAATAATAATAATAATACCGCTGCATTTATCCATGGGAAGTAAACTGCAACAAGAAACAGGCCAATGAGAGGTCCTGTCATGGCGCCGTTGATTGTCAGAAGAGTCCTGAAGAAAGACCCCATCTGAGATACTGCAAAGCCACAGAGAAGTCCTAGAACTCCAGAGATCAATACTGTGGATATACAAAAGTTGACAATGCAATCTCTCTTGACGGTGGGTGAATAAGAAAGATATGAACACCAGGGACCAATGGAAAAATCTTTATATGATCCTTACAGAGAATTGGAAACGACAGGAGGGATGTGTAGTCTCACCACGGTCTTTTTCACACGTGTACACAAACATTTGTGCAAATTTGTTTGCTTAAAAATACGCAATCCACTATAAATGTGTAAGTCAGTTTATACAAAAATGATTTTTTCTCTTAAAGTCTTTATTTAATCAAAATCAAATACATTTTTAGTGAATAACTGTAAAGATGAACTTCAATCCAAATGGGGACCTCAGAAGAACCGTAGAGAACAATAGTGACAGGATATTGGCTGTACTATATGGCATATATGGCAATGATGGTAAAACAGCGCTTATACCGGCAGGCAACGGAACTAAAAAAAGATGCTGCAGCTCACCTAAAACCTTTTGAATCCGTCCTTTCGTAATTTCAGAAGAATCGGAGAAGAATCTGATTTCCTTCAGGAAATCCTCCCAAAGCAGTGCCGCCATGGAGTTGAGTTGAGTTGACACCGAGCTGTCCAAGTGATAAAACTACAGTAAGAAATGGCAACGTATTGGCAAAATCCATTACAAGCTTATTTATGTAGCTAAAAATATCACGTTCTTGAGCAATGCACTCATTAATGCGAGTCAGGAACTGCCCTATTGTTAAAAAAAAAAAAAAAGCCCTGGTCGAGTACCTGAACAGACTCTTTAAGTCTGTTTTCTGAATTTATGAAAAGTTTGTCTAATGATCGATTTCTGTCCATCTCACCCGACCCTTCAACGCGTTTATCATTCTGTTGGATTTCAAGAGTCTTTGCAATCCGAATAAGAATTAGTTTAATAAGTTATCGTAGGATTTGCCAGATTAAAAATTAATTCAACTTCTTATTTAAGGGGTTCAGTTATTCATCTGTTTTGCGCAGCTATATATAGTGCTGTTTCGCTCAGTACTTTAATATTGCATCCTTCACAAATCTCACCTAAGGACAGCAGCGTAGATGGCCGCCACGAAAGCTCCCGACATCCCAGGGATTTTCGTGAGGACCTCCAGCACATAATTGATCACGACTATAGACGGGTCGTTCAACACATTATTGGGATCGGTGAGGGGATCGCAATCCTGGAAGTAGGCGTACATCACTAGGCCTGCCAAGTTGATGATCGCCCTTAGGAACACCATTCCTGCAGCAGCGTAATATAAGACCCTGAGAGCGTAGAGATAGAAATACGTTAGACGTGAAGGCTCTATTGGAGCATTTTTACTCTTCTGTGTACTGAGTTTCTATTCATAACTATCTCCTTTCAAAACCAGATTAAAAAATGGGAATTTAGAGAAAGTCACGGACTATGTAGTCCTAATCTTTACAAACTTCCCCTTGTAGCATATCCTCTCCTGCTTGATTCTATCCCTCCATCATGACTTACCACTGGGCATGTTTGACAGAGTCAGTGCTGAAGAATCTCTGCGTCTGGCTCTGGTTGACGCCGTAGGTACTCAGAGCGAAGAAGATACCGTAGGTCAGGCAGAGCCAAAAGCTGTGTCTTTGATATGGGTCGAGAGCGAAACTGTTTGGAAAGAGTTTAAACTACTATTGGCAAAGTATTCCATTTCATGGCAAAGTAATATTTCCATTTGGACCTATTTCCTGATTATTAGCTCTCTGAGAATACATACCATTTAGTATTCCACTTCTTAAAAAAATCACGCTATTTAAACTTCATCGATTACCAAGCAATTCTTATTTTATGCCAGTGCTGTCATTTTCTTTTGAGACTTTTGTTTCATTCACTTTCAAGCGGTAGAATAAATTGGAAGCGGTTCTCACTTGAAGAATTCGATCCTGTCGCCATGGTATGCGATGTCCCAGATGTGATCCAGGCCGCCCATCTGCAGTGACCCTTGAATCACGATGGCCAGGACTCCAATGACCATCACCAGAGCTTGGAAGACGTCGGCGTACACCACTGCTTTCACTCCTCCCTGGAATTGATGGGAAGAAGGAGGAAGGTTAGTTTCTCTTCGCAACAATAATAGTCCAAGATTTTTGCGTACTCGGGGAGTAAGCTTACAAACTACTTTATTGTTGTTGGCGAGGTAGGAAATGCTAAAAAGGTCTGAAAAAGGTGTTTCACCTTGACCTTGGGTTAAAGATACAGGAATTTTATGATAGGATATTTATGATTTACTTATTAGAATGAAAATATAAAACATAAATAATGTGTATGTTAAACAGTACAGAAAAATTATTTCTAATAAAATATAGCATATTTATTTTAATTTTCGTTGGTGAAACACCGCTCTATTTGAACGTGGATTTTAGCACGCACCCCAAGTAAGCCGGAAGTCAGATCACGCCTTGTCGAACCACTGAAGGCAACAAGCACAGAACTAGATTTTATAGCCATTTATTCTCTCAGTTAATGCTTTGATAGGACATCTAATCATTTAAACTAAGTCACCAATTTGGGAGGCTGTCATGAAAGAATGTTGTTCAGGAACTTTTCAGAAAACGAGCCTGGACCACCTCGGTTTATACAAGTGTAAAAATTCAGGTCTTAAAACCATCTACTCGAAGAACCAAGAGAGAATCAGTCAAATATAAAAGTTTTCAAAAATGGAATAAAATGAATTGACATTCATTGTAAGTTCCTGTGCTACTTATTACCAAACTTTGTTTCATTTCGTTGATGGGATCCTGTTTCTAGCTTAGTATAAATTTGCACAACAATGAGTTTCATTTTCCATGCTAAATTAGCGCTTTTTATGAAAATAAATGAAACTTCCATTTTAAGAAATATTCTCTTCGTTCGCTATTCTATAATTCGAGATTGAACCCTTGCATAAGTGTTCCAATAATCACGGTGCGAAACATTGTCATTTCAGACAGTTTTGCCATCGAAAGCCGTAACTCGGCGGCAACAGCAATGATTGTTTTAAAAAAATAATTATTGAAGCACATGGAAATGAACCAAGTTGTCGACTGAATACCTTTAATTTTTTTTTTCAGGATATCGATAATGATCAAATAATTTAGACGTATGGGACTCTCGTGATCTAGGTTAGCGAGAACTAAACTCGAGTGATGTTGGCAAAAAGAACGAAAGCGATCCATTGGTAGTTTTATTCTGTTTTAAAAGTGTTTTTCGTGGTTGCGCGAATTCTGTGAGATAGGTAGCACAGTAGTGTTTTCATTTCCTCCTTCATGGTAGGATGTTTTTCCAGCCTTCCAAGCTGTTCTCCAAATAAAAATGTGGAGTTATTAAGAGCGAAGCGAAGCCTTACTGGAAACGGGCTCATCTCTGGCGGCCTGGCATAGCCCGGCCCTAACGCTACTCTATTCAAATGCCAATATCTCTGAAAAGATTGTAGATAAAAGAAAAATTCTTTCAGCAGCTAAAACCTTACATCTTTAAATTTCATTCCATATAAGATTTATTTTTAAAATATTGATTCACATTTAAATGCCGTTTTAATCATTGCCTTATTATTTTCTCAAAATTGATGATTTCACCATCGAATTCGTTAGTTTTCTCCGCTATAAACAATCATTTCGCATTGTATCGTGTGTCATATTAGTAGCAGTTTGACGTTGGAAGACCATTTGGGATGCCTAGGTAACCCTTTGATGGTTTTACTTGAAGCTTCGTGAGTCATCATCGCCTTTAGGAGGCCCTACTGGTGATAATGATATTAATTAGGAAACTGGAAAACGATTAGATGATAAAGGTTATAACAAGTTGCATTCACGAAAGGAGACCCACAAAGGCCGAATAAACTGTGCATGTGACGCCCATGATGAAGATGTTGATTATGATGGGCAGACCGGTGAAGTACTTGAGCGCGATGGATGGCGGATACAGGACGAATCCGATGAAGAAGTAGGCGCAAAAGAGCTGGAGGACGACCGTCGCCTGACGCAGACTCTTGGATTTGAAGCGGCTCTCGATGTACTGGTCAAAGAAAAAGAGATCCGGTGACTGATGGGACAGTGAAGCTACCTATATATGTCGGTGCCTAAAAAAGCTCCCAAGCGTTATGTGTCGGCGATTTAATCAGCTGTTATCATTTATCCTGATTTAGTGGTTCTTTAAAACGCAAACACTGTCTCACCTGATACAGAGACACCATCTGCAGTGGATACATGATGGGTACGAGGGCTTCAGCCACGATGAGCATCCCTATGGCGATACCCAGATCCATGACCCAGAGCTGGGTGCCATTCGCATACATTTCGCCCGCGCTCCCCATGATAGTCACGGCGGAGACGGTGCCCACCACCATACTCATGGCCAGTGGGAAGGGCTTCATGGACCGCCCTCCGAGGAGGTACTCCAGAGGAGTCGACTGAAGCCCTCGGACTCCATAGTAAACGCCAATGGCACAGCTGGCGAGGAGAGAGATACTGAAGAAGGCGATGTCCAGATCACCCAGATTCATTGTCGCAATTAATTTGGCTTTTTCTCTAGAAGGAGATGAGTTGAAGGTGACACATCCGACTTTCCCGACGCTGACTCGTTTTGTCCTGTGGATTTTCCGTCACCCGTGGAAATATTGCGGAGTTATATTTACTCTGTCAGTACCCATAAAAAGAAAGTCCCATAGCAGCACACTGCTCATCGTCCTTTGGTGTCCGCATACACTCTGGCGCCAAAGATTCCTTTCACAGATTTGAAAAGTTCGTACAGTAGGACAATATGGTCTGCAAGTCGCTGTAGCTCCGAATCCTATCTGCTAAAGGTATTTGTTAAGCATCACCCTGAAAAATAAAGTCATTTTAGTTCCTGATATAGCTGTAAAAATGTTCATTGTTACTTAAGTGAAAGGAATTTTCGTGATTGAACAAAATACCAAGGTAATAAAAGTTCAAGACATGAAGTACAGCAGAGTTCTCCATTTACGAAATATGGCCTCTGTCCCCTGACTATCTGTTTTTAGATATACCTTCTTTGTAAATATCATATTGCAATTAATAATAACATACCACACGATCCTTCGGGCTCCATATTGTGATCATGCTGTAGTTTCTTTATCAATAACATTGAACAAGCAGTCCCCAAAGTGTCCAATTCTTGTCAGATACATGTGTGTATATATATATATATATATATATATATATATATATATATATATATATATATATATATATATATATATAACATACATCGAGCTACAAATGTCCTTTAATATCTAATTCGCTCTACCTCGGAATTAATATATTTTCATATATGTTTAACCGAAGGGGAATTTTTTAGTCGATAAGAGATTTGTCGGCTCCTGGGCGCGAACCATCGAAACCAACAAATCCAGGACGACAGTGAAGCTTTAACCTGGATTTGCTGGTTTCGATGGTTCGCGCCCGGGAGCCGATAAATCTCTTATCGACTAAAAAAATTCCCCTTCGGTTAAACATTTATGAAAATATATTAATTCCGAGGTAGAGCGAATTAGATATTAAAGGACATTTGTAGCTCGATGTATGTATATGAATCACGGTAATGTGATATAACTCATATCAGATCTCAGTCCAACTACAATGGAATTTTCGGTGATCTTTCACTTCTGAATTGGTCACAGTCGTATAAAGAAGTTGAACCCATTGTTCCTTTAAACTTTGGTTTACTCAGCATCTTAAGCAGACGAATTAATCGTTTGTTGAATTACCTTATGAGTATGAAGCCAAATTAATTGATGACTGTAGACACGATTACTTGGAAAAACAGGAGGCTTGTAATCTTTGGAAAAGGAATAGATGTGACTTGACATGGATTCTAGTACCCAACTAATTACTGTGGCTCAGAGAGTTTATTCTACAACTAAAAATTAGTACAACTTGAATATACAGAAACCAATAAAAAGACTCAATATTCCCCATTCCTGTTTTCCTGAAGCTTAACTAACTAGTTTAGCTTCTCGTTCTTGTGAAATCAAGAATCTTTTATTCAACAATAATGTTTGTGGAGGTGCAGACCGGCATTTTCTCATTGTTTTAATGAAAATTTTGTCGCTTTGGTCCAAAGTTCTGTATTTTTCGAGAGTTGCACCTGTAGAATTGGTAATGCTATTCCAACAAGTAAATAGGGGTGGGTTAGCTCTAGCCCTGCTGATTACAAACTAATTTCTGCACATTGCATATCTAAATTTTTTTAATGGCTGAGGGCAAAATGTCTAACCCCCCATGCTGAATGCAATCATGTGTTTCCGAGTCTGCAGTTTGGCTTTCGTAAGGGTTTCAGGGCTTGTGATGCTCTCCTTTCAATTTCCAGTCTCACACAGAAGTAGCTGGATGCTGGTCATAATGTTTGAACGGTTGGTTCAGACTTTAGCGCTCTTTCCAGTTTTGTTGATCATGAGACCCTTGGCTGTCAACTTGGACAAGACAGCAGTTGGAGAACCATTTCTTATTATAAGCATTGAATTTTAACTAAGAAAGATTAACCTGAAATCGGTACTTGGTGCAATCTGTGGCGGATGAAGTTAAACACTCACAACAGCAGCCCAGGCCATTGGATTCTCCCTCTTCACCTAAATCTTCTCATTGGTAGTCTTTCCTTACCTAATTTTAAAATTCTGGGTGGCACTGTGGACTGCAAATTCACTTTTGAGAAACACATCTGGTCCATGTCCTTTTTCGTTGCACAAAAAATTGATACTCTTGAAAATTCTTCCGAGAATTTTGGAGACAGACTGTCTGTCATTAGGAAATGTTTCAGTTCTCTTTATTCTTCCATGCTTCGAATATTGTTCCCCTGTTTGTTCCTCAGCAGAAGTCTCATTTTAGATTTCACGGTCATTCAGTTAGTTCATTGTGCAAAAGCTATATAAGATCTCACAAAGTACACCATCCACCAAATATTAGTAGATATACAATTAATCCTAACAGTCTTGGGTATTCCTATTGTGACCAAATCAATGAATGATCTTACTAATCCTGTAGTTAAATTGCTGCATTGGTGTTACTTTGTTATTTTATCTTTTTGCTGTTAGTTATCGTCCTTGTTTTTCTCCGCTATTCTTCTTTCATAGTTTAATATTTACTTCTGGATTTCTTTTTCTGTACTGGTGAGTTTTCGTTATTTAGGCCCAATGGCCTCCAGCATTCTGCTTTCCCAGCTAGGGTTGCAGCTTGGTTAACAATAATGATGATAATAATAGCACTTGACATTCGTGCATGAGTGACGTCAGTGATGAAGCATAGCACTGCTGCATTTAGGTGATGTAGGAAAAAATGCCAAACTCTTTAGTCCATCGTCGGAAAAAAATTTCCTTGTTTAATAAATTTTTTTTTCACGTTTCTCTTTTTAAAATTTTGATTTGTTTGTATCAGTTCGAAGAGGTTCTTTCTAAAAAGAAAAAATTAACTTGAGACATTCTTTTCTTATGTAGAATGGTCTTGCCCTAATTTTAAGATGTTTTGGTTTTGCTGCTGAACTGAGAGGGGAATAGGTCTGCGAGTGAGCTTGTTTTCACGTGATCGTAACTCTTCTTTGCCACAGCAAGTAATCCACTTTGATGACTGTATTATGTTGACTGAGTTGAAGTCCAGAAAAATAAATATTTAAGATTGTCATAGATATGAAGACAGAATGGATCGTCGATCCACACTAGAAACTGAAGTACACAAAGCACTTTTTGTTATTTTCTTATCATCATCTTGGCTTCCTGTCCTCTGATGAGCTAACCAAACGTCCATTCAACAAAGGGTTCTTCATATCTTACAGATAGTTATTCATACAAAATCCTTCATACGTAAGATTTTAGTTAATCCATTTTGCAGCATCAGTTGTGAATCTGGGATTAACGTGCGTGAATATATCTTTTTTCATTTGAATCAGAGGGGATGGATAACCTAATGTCCCTACCAACCCCAGGCCCAATGGAAACAATAAAAAGATCTCCCGAGGTGGGGGTTTACAGAACTGGGTATTGTTATGGTACTGTGAAAACCCCTCGGTCCTGTAACATCTTTATGCACATAACATCCCAGGTGTCATTTCATGCATATGGGCTAGCTCAAATATTTGATAAGGATATGTTATTTTTTTAATATAACTCACTCTGGCAATCTGAAGACGATGAACCCATCAGGTGATATTGTAAGAATGAATATGGAGAGTTTCTCTACAAGTATCCACGTTGCTGGAATCATTGCCATGATCCTGGATTAGATCTTAAGTCCAGATGCCATGCCCTTGAAGTTTTCAGTACACTAAAAGATCTGCTCTCAACTTATTTCAAGAGAGCGACCTTTTTGTCATCCGGAGGTGAACTCTCGCCATTCAGAATGTGTAGTAACGGGATCTCCTCTATAAAGTCCAAATGCTCGTTGCTAGAGAGAATATGGTTGTAGTTGACGAAATAATCTTACAAGGCATCCTAAACCTGCTGTGTCAGGTAAACAACACTAGGGGTTGCCAGGAAATATGCCAAATTATGCCAAACTGCTTGCGACTATATATATATATATATATATATATATATAATATATATATATATATATATATAATATATATATATATATAGGTTAAAAGTAAATTAGCAGTATCATGCTTATATTTATCATTTTCAAAGTATATACATATATAATGTTGTAAAATGAAAATGGATTTGTTTACGTGTCTTGGCTACTGTTTCATATTAACACTGGAAAGAAAATCATCAGTTCGAAATACTATCTCTCTCATATATATTATATATCTATATATATATATATATATATATATGATAGATAGAGATGAGAGAGAGAGAGAGACGAGAGAGAGAGGAGGAGGATGAATGGAGAGGGAGGAGAGAAGAGTGGGGGGAGATGAGGAGGAGGAGAGAGGAGGAAGAGGGGGAGAGGAGAGATAGAGAGAGAGGAGAGAGAGTACGAGAGAGAGAGAGAGAGAGAGAGAGAGAGATACACAGTATTATTGTATTATTTCGAACTGAATATTTTCTTTGCAGTGTCAATATGAAACAGTAGCCAAGACACTAGTAAACAAATCCATACTCATTTAACAGTGTACACATATATCTGATATATATATATATATATATATATATATATATATATATATATATATATATATATATATATATATGTTATTCGTTGGAAATGATAACTATAAGCCTGATACTTCTAACTTACCTTTTAACTTAATGATGTTCCTTCCGATGTATACATGGAGTCATTGAACAAGCTGAGCATTCTTTCAGTAACTTTGAAATTTTTGCAGCATTTAGCACTGAAATGTAATTTGGTTTTCACTCTGATGATAGCTGCTAGCATACTTGTTGAAAGTTTATTCCTCAACTTTGTTTTCACGTTTGTCACGTGGGAAAATATCCTTTCAACCACTGCATTACTTAGAGGCAGACAGTATGCAGTAAGTGCAGAAAGTGCCAGTTCTTCAAAGCAGTTTTCGTCTAAAGCATTGTTTTACTTCAGAATAACAGACCAGAATGCCACCGGGTCATTAACAGGGATACATTTTTCATGAAATTCTTCAGACCAGTTGACATGTAAAAGCTTTCTATACTGATTAGCTACTCTTTCAAGATCAAATTTATGAACATCAGAGAACTTAGTTGGTAACTTTTGAAAATCAATCCTCATCTGACTCAAGCATTTTTCTGGAGAAAAGTTATTTACACTCATGATAATGTCAATGTTTTCAGTCAGCCTTTTTTCTACCTGCAAGTTAGCTTCTACCAAAAATTCACGACACCTGACTTTCATGATCTGTATGACTTCTTGGCCTAGCTGTGCTTTCAAGCACTCTCTTTCAAATGTCATTCCAAAGTCTATTTTTTCCAAAGGCAAGACAGCAGGAGAGGCTGATGAACTTGAGGCATATAACCTCACCACAAGAGAGTTATGCAGTTGTTTCAAATCATCAAAAACTTTGGCAGGATTTGCACTGGAGGCTTGGAAAGCTGCATTAACCTTCTCAAAATCTTGAATGATCGGCAAAACAAAAGTCAAGTACAAAAAGTTCTGTTGATCATCAAGCATTTCTTTCAAAACTCTAGCATGATAATTTCTATCTGTCATTAATTACGGAAAAGTTCATGCCATTGTGTGAGTATGGCATATATGCATTTACCTTTCACAAGCCACCTTGCTGTACTTGGTGTAATGAATCTGGATGGCTGAACATACTCTTCCTGCATGGCATTAAATACCTGTAAAAACTCTTTTCTCCTAAGAGTACTACATTTGAACCATCGTGCTATTTCAGATAGCAAGTATTCTAAATTAGCAGGCAGCTTTTTGAATGCGTGTTTAGCACACACAGCAAGACTGTGGCATGTGCATTTCGTGAAAATAATTCCTGGTGATACTAATTTCTGCCGTGACAAGACAGAATTGTGGGCACCACACACATTATTTGCACCATCTGATGAAAATAAAATCCTATGCAATACGCTAAATCAACATTTATGTCAGCAAAATAATCGGAAATCACTTTAAAAAGGTTCTCTGCTGTAGCTGATGTTATCTGTATCAGTGATAGGAACTCAGTTTTAACGATGTTCTCACGTGTAGAATAAAATTTCACACACAGGCACAGAAGTTTGCATACAGATACATCTGTAGACTCATCTATCAAAAATGAAAATTTTACATTCGTCAGTTCCTCGATCAGGTCTTCGTAATATGACTTGGCAACGACATTAGTTATAAGTTTGGCACATTTTGTTTGGTGCTGTCTCACATTTCCAAGTGCGCTTTTCTGGCCATATTCTTTAATCATCTTTAATGATCAACAGACCGTATAGCAGCGTGACAGGCAACAGCAACACTGTATTTCAATTCAAATTCTTTGACATTTCTTTTTTCACAAGAGCTTCCACCAAAGTAGGTTTGAATTCCCCTTTTCGGTACCGCATCACAATTTTGCACGTGTTTTGCGCTTTTCCCATGTTGAACCAATGAGCTTTTTTTCGTTGTATTTATTTCAGAGTTACAAACTTTGCAGTGACACACATTACCCCTGCATGTTAACCACTTGAATTCTTTCTCTCAGTCTTTGTTATATTTTCTACCCTCTTCATAAGCAGTCTTCCACTTTCCCATTTTGAATGAAAGAAATCACTGTCTAGGCTGAAAACACCTTTTTTTTTCTTTACAGATATTGCATAATAACCAGTTTAATGCGATAAATTGATAAAATTCACGAATAATTCAATTATGATTCAGAGATATGCTAAAGCCACATTTGATCAGTTAGTCTGAGATATTAAGCGATCGAGCAACTAGCCCACACAGTAACAGTACAGATGTCCAGCTCCGACTGAATAAGTCGTTTGGCGACGACGGACACGGAAATCACGGAATATTTCCTTATTTTTAAATTTCAGTCTATACTGCGTTTACTTTTCTAAGATCGCTAGGGTGGGGCCAGGTAGGAGTTGTCATATCTACGGGTATGTAAGTCCCATTGAATGCTTCCCGCAGATATAATCCTTCTTAGAAGGATTCGCTTTAGACCTTGGAAGTCGAGGGAAAGGGTATGCTTCTTCCCTGTTAACTTGATTTGCTCTTGGGCAGATTACTGTGTCCTCCTCCCATTCAGAGGAAAAACACGAGAGTTGTCACCACAGGAAAAACCAAGTCTTAATGGGTGGTATATAAAGATCAAATCTGAATGCACCCGCTAAATGCATATGCTCTGGACTTGGGTCAACGGTCAGGGACGAGGATCATGGGGTAAGGTAGGGTGGGAGTTGATTGGCAGATTAAGCCCCCTTCTACTGGGTTTATTGAAAAGTTGCCAGAATTATTTCTAGTTTCCATAGAAAGTGGCTGAAAAGTTGCTAAATGCAAAATATAGCGACTTAAACACTGGAAAGTGACTAAATCTAGCCACAGAACAGTTTAATTGACAGCTTCTTCCTAATTCCAAACACATACGTCTTTGCTAAAAGTGGTGAAGTATCGTAGATGTGGCACAAAAGTAGCCACGTACACATTCTGGTAGGTCACCGTTTAAAGGATTAATCCCTTTGGTGGTTGTTGTTTTAAATTCAGCCTTGTGCCGACACGGGCCCTGGCTAACACGGCCTGTAGCACCCACTAGGGAATACCCTCCGATATTCAAATGCCGAAGCCCCAGATGTGATTTCAAGGTAAGATTTCAAAGGAGAAAGAAAATAAAACTATTTATTAATCTAATTTAATTTAATTTTTAGAAAATTTACCCTATATTTGCAGGGTTAGAACAAGCAGTCAAAATGACACAAATTTTAAGGAGCATTCAGGGGCTGATTCGAGAGAATTGGGGGAGGGAACATTTGACGACTGCATTATAATACCCCATACGGCGAACGGTCAATATGCCAAATATAATGCCAAACAGGGTTTGGCATGAACTTAAAATAAATGAATGCCAACCAAACCTCAAAAATGCCAATATGGCATTAAAATGCCAGACCTGGCGGCCGGGCGGACTAGTGGTATAATTGTCACCATTGGGAATGACTAAGAGCTTTGGAATCTTGTATCTCATTCTAAAAGACTGCTGTCGGTTTCACGACAGAGATGAGTTCGTTTGAATATATTTTGGTGTTCGTGTGAAAATGAAAAATCAGATCCCAACTTGGGTGTACTGCAGACCACCAGTGATAGAAAATGTCTGCCTGTTGAAGAATGCAGTGAACCTTCCCCTGTTTGGTCATGAATGCCTCCGTGACAAAGATATTTTCCTTCTGTAGCAGCTGAACATTCCTTACCAAGGAACAAAACTAGAATTGTAGATTATATATATATATATATATATATATATATATATATATATATATATATATATATATATGTGTGTGTGTGTGTGTGTGTGTGTGTGTGTGTGTGTGTGTGTAACTCATATTAAATTTCTGATCACATACACACCTGTTTAATGACAGTTTACGTATTTACCTTAATGTGTTTATAGCCAAGTCCCAAAACCTCTTCTATAAAGAAGAATTACCCCGTTTTCCAAAAGAGCTTTAACGAAAAGGATTCGAAAAGTAATGGGAAACCAGACCACTCTAGTTTGGACTATGAAATCTCAAGTAATGTTAAGTTACATGTGGAGAGAGAGAGAGAGATGGGGGAGGGAGCGGGTTGCAGGGCGGGTGGGCGGGGAGAGTAAGAAGGAACCAAAGTAATCGTACAGGCTAATATGAGTAGATTACCTTGAATAGCAGCAGCTGCAAAAGCATCCGATAGAAGAAGAAGAAGAAGAAGAAGAATGGAGAAAACCAGCAGCAGCATCAGCAGCTGATAACGACCGGAAATGAGGCAAAACTTTCTCGGGTATTTCTCACTTTGGCGCAGATAACGGTGCCAAATCCTGAGACACTCGTTTGCACACACAACGGTCTTTCTCAGATTTAAAACTATTTCCGAAATGCTGACTATAAAAGTAAACGACTTTTAGTTTTTTTTTTTTTTCTAATGCTAAGCTAAACCATGACGCTTTCTCCCGATCATCTTGGGAGTTTGTCAACACGGATGAAGCGGACATTTAAAGTTTGTGTTAATCCCGAATACGCCTGATTTATTCCCTTCGATGCTCAGCGAAATGCATCAGCTATTCTTCTTTTGCATTACTACATCTCGTGGAGCATTTCACGTGTTGCACAGCACAGCTGTTCTTGCTGCCAAAAATAAAAAAAAAAAAGAAGGAAAGAAGCAGTTATGCACTCGGTGCCGGGGCTTCGCATCTCGTTCGTGTTTTGCTGAGATTTTGTACTCACAAAATCCACTTTCTCATATTTTTCTCTTTCGGTAACATACCGAGAGATATTAGTATCGATTGATTGACTGAATATAGAATTAAGGCCAAAGGCCAAGCACTGGGACCTATAAGGTCATTCAGCGCTGAAACGGAAATTGACAGTAAAAGATTTGAAAGGTTTAACAGGAGGAAAACCTCGAGGTTGCACTAGGAATCAGTTGGTAGGAGAGGGTGGGAAATAAGATGAAAGAAAGAGCATATGAAAGGAGGTACAGTAAAAGGAACGAAAGGGGTTGCAGTTAGGGGCTGAAGGCACGCTGCAAAGCACTTTAAGTAATGCCTACATTGCACCGCACGAGGAGCATTGAAGGTACTACCTCCTACGGGGAAGAGATAGAAGTATCCGTTTTCATGTTTAAATACTGTATCTGAATCCGTTCGCCTTCACACTCCCTTTGCCCTTATGGGCTTGGCCATATTGCGCAATTTTAAGATACGTAATATTTCCACTTTTTTCCTGGATTCCGGAATTCCCGTTGTTACCTCTGGCTTCGTTAAATCCCCTTTAAAAAGGATCTTATTTTTGGTATTTTCAGACCTTTTTTTTTTTTTCTAACCAGCGCTGGTAAGTCTTCGGTTGTCATTAAAGTGGAAGTACCGTTCCAACAAATAATAATGATGTTATGATATAAGCCTAATTTTTGAAATGGTCGGCCTTACATTTTAAAATGTTCAGTTTTTACACATTTCTTCACCATTATCGACCATCATTATAACATTTCATAACTACTTAAATGTTTTCAGCTCTTAAACTTTGTCGGAAAAATGTATCAGGCACTTACGCAATACTATCGAAGTCGCTGTTCCATGCACAAACTTCGTGGGAAAATGTTGTACTAGTCCGCTACGTTTCCCCCTGGCTACTGAGAGCAACGGCAAACTAAACCACACACACTAACACTTGACAGGACCTTGGCCACATGATCTCGTGGCGTAGGTCGCTTATATCTCGTCACTTGACTCAGGATGTTACAAAAAGGGCTGTTTCTCAACAGCCTCGTGGAGAGAGAGAGAGAGAGTACAAATAAGTTTCCACAGTTCTATACAGCAAACGTTTATTATGTTTTATATACCTTCCTACTAGTGGCAGTTTTCATATATATAAATATATAATAGATATATATAATATATATATATTTTTAAAATATCTATATATATATATATATATATATAGATATAGATATATATATATATATATATATATATATATATATATATATGTATAGTATACAGATGAAAAAATAAGAGACTGGGTGTAGGACCTGACCGGTAACGAAGAACTGATACAAAGTGGTAGTAATTATAATATAATAAATATACTAAAGAGACAGTACGGACAGACATACAAAGTTGTATACACCAGTTGTATATGCCACTACATCAGTCCTTCCAACAAAGTTAAAGAGCTGAGAATAATTAAGTAGTTAAGAAATGTAATGATGAAGGTCGAAAAATGTGACGAAATGTGTAAAAACTGAAGCCTTTAACCCTTTTAAGTAAAATGAAAGGACCATCATTTAAAAACCTATGGTGTTATATAATATATATATATATATATATATATATATATATATATATATTATATATATAGTATATATATATATATATATATAATATATATACTATATATATGATATATATATATTATATATATATATAATATATATATAATATATATATATATATATATATATATATATATATATATAGTAATAGTAATTTTAGTGCAGTCCATATAAGTATCTTACAGGTATCTCCATACCGTCGGAGTTTTTTGCCCATTCTCGTGCGTCAGTTTTTGGTGAAAAATACGTCGTAGACTTCCTTCCTCCACTTATTGGTTTTTGTCGCAACAGCTCCTTCGCCAAACTGTGGCATTATGGAGCAACTACTGACTTACAGTCTGGCCTTTCGACCTGTTTATATAATCGTGTGGGGAAACAACCTTGGGGCTGGGGTACTGGTTGGTCAAGGGATTATAAAGCTTTTCCATTTAAGGGTGCTGTTTAGAGTTCAGAGCTATAATTATGTGGCGGCAAAAGTAAAACTGTAAACATGGTTAAGTAAATATTCAAAATACAATACACGTGCTAGGTGGTTCCGTGAATTTGAGTTTATAGTTCAGTAAAAAAAAAAAAAATTATAACGTAAAAAAATACTCATATACATACGTAAATGTGTATAATATCAAATTTGAAAGTATGTGTCCAAATGCACTAATTACGGCTCGAAATTCGTGATGGGCGGGCTTCAGTGGGCGCTTTCATTTGTCCCCTAAGGGTCGCTGTGTGTCCAGTGGTTGGGGCCATGCAGTCTAGTCCCTTATGGCTTCGCGTATTCCTTCTGCTGGAGGGGAGTATATGATCCGATCCGCCTCTTGTTGGATATTCAGCGTCGGTTTCTGGATAGCGATGCTTACCGCTTCGGCTGTCAAGAGGCGCCCATTGTTATTCTCTCTGTGTCGACCTGGGTGCATTCAATCAGCTCTTGTAGGGATGGCTTCCTGTATCTGGACAGCGATATTTATAGGAGTTCGAGTGTTACAGAACAATTAAATCACCTTAAAACTATTATTGAGAAGAGAATTCCTTCTAAAATTCTCAAGGTTCGTTATAAAAATAGTTCATGGTTTAATACTGCATATAAGATTGCCTACAATAAAAAAAATATATCGTTTATGGAATAACAACCGATTGCACTTTCTGTGGCGTAATATTAATGGCCTTAGAAGTAAAGTTCAGGTTGTCTATGAGAGAGCTTATCATACGGGTGTTAAGACCTTGCTCTCCTATGGTGAGGACCATCAGTGGTTGTCTACCCTTAAACCATCACTCTCCCCTTGCAGGAGCTGACGGAACTGCTGCATATTACCCTAAACAGAAGGCAGAGCTTTTAAAGCTCAAGTCTTTGTGAGCAAACGGTGTGGAGACTGGAAAGTTGCTCCAGTCGTGCTTCCCAGAACCTAAATTGTGTTCAATGACCTCAGGTCTGGACCTGGACTGTTACGGCGGCATTGACCTTAAAGGGACCTTTCTCATCTTTCTTAAAAGGACTGCTGATTTCATTGTTCTTAAGATTACTACTATTTTTAGAATATTGTTTGATTTGCAAGTTTTTCTTCGACAGTATTTGGAGGAAGGGAGACATTGTTGCATTATCTAAGGGATTAAATCCATCCTCATGCCCTATGAATATAGGCCGATTTCAGTTACCCTTGTTATTTAAGGTTTTTGAGAAGCTGCTCTCTAAGCATCTTGGTAAGTTTGTTGAGGATAATAACCCGCTCCCAGCGTCAAAGCCATTAGTACTTGTGATGCACTCTAGTCATTATCTACTGTCCTTGACCGTGTGAATCACGAAGCACTTATCTACAAGGTAAGATTATTGGGAACTGGGGGATCTTTTATTAGTATTTTAAATGGATTTTTAATAGACAGAATCCAAAGGGTTTGTAATGATGGCCAGTATAGTAGCTTTAGAAGTACTCTTTCAACTGTTCCTCCGCAGAGTAGTGTTCTTGGACCCCTACTGTTTGTTATCTGCACATATATAGTGATGGTCTGTAGGACACTATAATTCCATATGCTGACTGTGCTACTCACCTAGCATTTGCTCTCTCTCTCTCTCTCTCTCTCTCTCTCTCTCTCTCTCTCTCTCTCTCTCTCTCTCTCTCTCTCTCTCTCTCTCTGCCCCTGAATTCTGTGGTTGCAGAAACCTTGAATACAGATCTGGCACATATTCATGAGTGGAGTAAGGTATGGGGCATGTAGCTTAACCCTTCTCAAGCTGAAAGTAGAATAGTTAGTTGATCCAGATCACATTTGCCTTTGCATTTCAATGGTACGGTTTTTAATGTCAGTGCCTCTTAAGATTTTATATGCAAGTTTTGATAAGAAATTAACCTATGAGAAGCATATAAGTAATATTGCTTCCAGTGTTTCTCGATAAGTTGGTATCTAGCTGCAACGTTTTAGATTGTTTCAGGCTGAAGCTATTGTATCTAAGTGTTTTAACTTTTCCTCTTCCTTGTTTTTTTGGAGTCCTGTTCCCCAGAGTGGTCTTTTAAGTGCTGACTCTTATCTCAAACTTTTGGGTAGATTCATATTATCCGTCAACTTTATTTTGCCAACTCTCAATGTTGATATGTGGCATAAACGTAAAGAGAGTTCATTATGTTTGTTGCATAAAATGTAGCTGCAACGAGAAACGTACGTCTTCGGATTTTTTTTTTTTTTTTTTTTTTTTTTTTTTTTTTTTTTTAATCTGACCTACCAGTTTTTGCTCGCAACACTTGGTAGGCTGCTGCAGCAAACAGTGTACCTCGGCCATTCCATTGAGGAGTGAGAGATGTGTATTTCTGGTGATAGAAGTTCGCTCTCGACGTGGTTTCAGAAGTCACGTAAAGCCGTTGGTCCCGTTACTGAATAACCACTGGTTCCATGCAACGTAAAAACACCATACAAACAAACTTATCTTGATTTAGTTTTAATACTACTCAGTTTGCCAGTGATATTAACTTGGTTACAACTAAAACGTGGAATAGTTTGCTTAGTGCAGTTGTGGAGTCTTTATTCATCTCCAAATTTTCAAGCAAGGTTAGGGTACTACATCCAACGTTAGGTTAGGTAAAAGCAAATCTAGTTGGGTCATATTCCCTCTGGAATAAACTTCCTACTACATAAATGCCTGCTATAGTAGCCCTGACCATATACTGCATTCACTCGATCCCATATTTTGCCCCTTTTTTTTCATAACCCCTCGTCGTCAATAACCTAGATTAGGTTTACAACTATTTTTTATATATCCTCTCTCATTTTGCATTCTTTTCTATCCTAACCATATAATTCTGTCTACCATCTAGTGAACTTTCATTCAATTGGAGCCCCTCTTTTGTTATTTGTAGTATGGTTTGTAAAAGTTAGGATCCCTTTAACTTTTTCATATGTACTGTATATGCTACATTAATGTATGTTCCTCTTATCAATTTTCAGTTCATTACCGCACTCTTTGCAGAGTTGTCTTAGTATGTAATTCAAATTATATCCAACATGGGTGATTCTTTATAATTTCCATTTTCTGCACTCTTCGTGTGTGTGCGTTTTTATTTTTATTTTTATCGGGGCTTAATATGTCATTGTCGACCTCTGCTCATATTGAATTTTATTGTTGTGCTAGTAAAATTTCCATGACTATTTAGTAGATTCGTTTTTTTGTTTAACCAATTTCGTTAGTTTTTTCTTCCTACCTTTCCTACATTTCATACTTCAAAACTGCAAGGGTCATTAATGCAATTTTGTCCCGCAGTTGTTTCATTGTTTCTCTGTTGTAGCATTTCATATATGCTGGTTGGAACAGTGCATCATTGCATATGTTCAACAAATTCGTTATTCACAATTTCAATGTATATATTCAGAATAATAACCGTGATTGTTTCCTGTTTCAATTTCTCCCCGTTGATAGACTACTACATGTATCAAAACTTACATCAGATACCACACAAAGATCAAAATTACTTTTGTTTCCGAGTACCATGGTACTTTTCTTGATTTCCTAAAAGAAATGTCTTGTTTAGGTATAGATAGTCTATTTTATTTGCCTCCTGTAAGATATGTTCGCCTTCTATTATTAAAAATTAGAATGCAATGTTCGCTGTATAAATAAAGTGTATCGTGCAACTTACACCCATAAAAAAAACTCTGTTTCTAGTTAAGATAACTTATTTGGTATTATTATTTGTATTAATTAAGTTAAACTGCAACATACTGTTTTGTAAATTTTATGATAAAATGTACAATTTGGGTCGTGATATAAAAGATTTCAAAGAAACGACCCAGGTTCTGTATAATTGAGTCTACCCGCTTGGAAGACGGACGGCTACGCAAGACGAAGGTAGCCGACGGCCCCGCAACAGCTGACATACAGTAAACATGGCTGATTCCCCTGAAGTAATTAAAGAGAGGGCGGTGCGTAAAGCCGCTATCAAGAGAGAATTTATAAAGCAGATCACTAATCCACATCGCCATGCATCTGGTGAAGGCGGTGCACTGGTAAGTGTAACCCTTAGGGTAAAGGAACGGGCTTTACCTAGGTAGCCTAGCCCCATAACCACACTTACGGGACACCTTTGGACAAGAGTTCATGGAAGTGTAGGACTCCCTAAGGTGTTGTTACAGAAACGATCCACTGGGCTCCGTGTTTAATTCCAGCCCCCGGTCATGAATGTCAACGATAGACGGTAAATCTTAGGCTAGATTAGTACCGTAGCTACTAGGCTAGCTATTAGGGTAAACTACTGAATGGCCGGCCTCTGCCGTAGTGTGACCACTTTCCCGAAAATCGAAAACTGTGGCTTTATCCTAATTTGTGACTTGGAAGAAAAATCGTACTTCGAGAGCAAAGTAGCCTAATATACTTAGGTCTCGAGGTGTTGCTTCGACGGACGCTGGCTCTTGACTGATGTCTGTCCTGGGTTACCTACAGGACGAGTTAAAGTACTTTTTCGGGAAGGTGGTCGCACTGTGGTCGAGGATGGCCATTCGGTATTTTACCCTATTTCAAATAATCTCTCTTGCACAGCACTAGGCTATACACACCCAATTTAAAGGCCTAGGGTAGAATATCACGACAGGCCAACCCTCATCACGGTGGACGGGTCTTATTCACTCGATATTTAATTGGTGAAACATGAATACAATTGCAACTCTAAGCATACCATTTAAAAGACTGAAGTTTCGTCAACATATTGTGATATATGAAAGCCCCATACGAATTAAAATAAGCATGTGAGCTCTTCGTAAAATATGTTTTCAAGGCAGTTTTGAAATCCAATATGGCGGCTACGTTTTGCATGGACGGTTCTCATCAGTGACGGCCACCATCTTTCCCCAGCCTTCCCAGCACTCATTTGAACAATGTTAGCGTATGTATGTAACGTTTATTGATCTTACTCAAGATTGCAGTTGTAATCAGCACAATAAAACAACATTTTGTTGCCTATATTAGTGAAAGTATGAAACTTGTTATTCCCGGGGTTATGGTTGGAACTGAATTCATTCTTACCTTGTAATCAGTGGTTTTATCCTTACTGCTATCACAACTGAAACTCCACAGTGCTTATTTGATTGTAATTTATACACATTTTGGTCTTAATTCACTCCACAGTGCACTCGAACCACATTGCTGTTCGTGTTTCCTAAGCACTCACTCCGTAAACAAAGTTACGAGCAGCAGACGACAACATGATTATGAGATGCAAAGCTTTATTCCCTTAATTGTTTACTTTACTCAATATTTAGTTTAACTCTACTTCAAAATGTTTATTTAATTCATGTCCATTATCCCTTTTTTGCAACCAAATTAACCCCCCAAAACTTACGAATGTTTCGGATGTATACTTACGAGCAGACGACGTGAGGAAAATGGCTCATCGTTGCCAATCTAGTGGAGCGTCACACATACGCCGATGCATTTACAAACTGTTTCGATGAATTCTAGTTGTCATAGTAATGCAGTAATGATAAAATTGCTCTAATATGTATATATACTACAAATAGATACGCTAATTTCACTTATTTCCCCGGTTTTGTGTAAGTCTTATACCTAGTTTGGAGGGTAAACACATACCAATTGACAACACTGATAAACAATTGAAGAGCGCAAAACGCCGCAAAGAATGCCGTAGTCCCCTTGAATAAGTACGAATAAGTGCTGGTAAGAGGTGGGTTTACGATTGTTGTGATGAAAGTGCCCCAGCATCTATGGGTACAAGTGGTGTGCAGATTTAGCACATGAAATGGGAAGTTTGTTGACACAAGCGACTCCGTAAACATCAAGATAGCGTCAATCTTCTAAACATTTTTAGTTGTAAGTAAAAATTTCTAAAGCGTTTTGGTGAGATTTCCACTGCAGTAGGCCACCCTTTTCAGTACCCTCTGTTTAAATCTTAAAATTTGGCCTTAATTTCTAACTTTGGAGAAAATACTTACTTCGAAAGGAGAGTAGAGGTCTTTAGCTCCGTTTTTCACCAAGAAGAAGTCGCGACTGATGCCCATCTCCGGTGTCAGGACGCGTTATAATGTACTTTTTCGGAGGGTGGCTAGGTGTTGATTGTAGGTGGCCTGCTTGGCCTGCTGTGATATTCTACCCTAGGTACGTCGTTTTGTCTGAAAATTTTATCGGTAACAACGGTAGTTGGTTAGTGTAGTTTAAAGTTTAGTTGGCCAGGCCGCGCAACTCATCATGTGTTAGCTAATTGTCGTCGTCTTTGTTTCCCCCCCACCCAAAAACCCCGGTTTCCCAATAGGGCCCCCCGTACCATTTTACGAAAATTACGCCTGCAAGTACGATTTCCATTTGCCCTTTATTAGGTATGTGTGTGCCCCCACCCAAAAACCCTGGTTCCCAACAAGGTCCCCCTTACCGTTTTTATAGTAGGCTTTTGTATAATCTTTTACTGCACGTTTTCGGAAGTCAGGCCAAAACATACGCACTAGCTTTGTAAAGTTTTCCAAAATATTATCTTCCACCCGGCCGCCATCATGTTGCGCTATCTTGTTTGAATTCGTCCGCCAATTTTCGAGCAGACGATAGTCTTGGTCAACTAAACTGTAGTCACTCCGTACATGCCGTAAGTACTAATCAGAGTAGGGAGATAGGGATCCTAGTGTTACTTTGGAGGGGGGCAAAGCCTTCCTGGTCAGGTCCGTGCACATTGCCTTGAGTTAGGTTAGGTAGAGGTAAATCTGGTTGGGGTATATACCTATACTATTCCCTCTGAAACACCCTATGGAGGTTTAGCTTATCAGTATGAGGTGGTAACAGTTGTTGAAGCTTGGTAACTGTGGTTAACTGGTGGTAGGCAGCTGTGACTGACTTATGTTGAGACATGTTGCCATTGCTTACCGTCCTCACACCATCCTCACACTTGTCCCTGTAGCGTAGTGAAAGAGTAGGGCTGACAGAAGAGTGGGTGATACCCCTATCTCCCACCTACCTGGCACTAGTTAACATCCTTGTTAATAAGCTTTAATCACTGAACCAGCTTATGTAGAAAAGATTACGATTTTTATATATGTGAAATGCATTTTATCTTTAAGAGTATTTTTTCTATGTAATTTTTTGTATGTGCTTGCCAATTTTAATTTTCTACAATCCCTATTACATTACATATTTGCAAATGATTCCTTTAATTAGATTAATTTAGTTTTTATTAAATTAAAATGTTCATTTTGACTTATCCTTTGGCTATAAACTGTATCATTACTTTGAAGTTTGTACAGTATCATTTAAATGCCTCCCCCTTTAGATTCTGGTGACATCAAATGAGGTGATATAAAAAAAATTAACCTAATATTTTAATAATACTTAGTAACATTGGGATGATGTCTGTAGGGCCTGTTGGAAAGGAATTATTATTAAACCAGTACAAAACTGAAAATCATAATTTTGTTTATTTTAACTTACTTTTCCCAGCAGAGAGAATTTATATGTATATCCATTAGGTTTTATAGCTATTATAAAAAGTTAAGGGCTTATATTCTCTTCTAACTTCAACACCTCATTCTTACTACCTATATGATATTGTTTTACATTTTGTTCATGAAACTTACCTGTCAGTTATATATATAGCTGTATTTTCTGAAGTCCGACAGAATTTAAAAAAAACTTCCGACACACGCAGTGGTCGGCCAGGTGGTTAGTACCCATTCCCGCCGCTGGGAGGCGGGTATCAGGAACCATTCCCATTTTCTATTCATAATTTTTCTGTCGCCGGTGCTGAAAACACCTGTTTTCAGTACCTCCGGCTTAGGATGTAAGGAAGACGTATGATTCGTATGTACGCAATTAATCAGTAAATATGTCTAATTCCGTAAGGAAAAGGTATGACTCGTATGTACGCAATTAATCAGTAACAATGTTCTATTCCGAAGGAAAAAGTTATTCCGTAATGTACGCAATTATCAGTAAACATGCTAATGCCGTAAAGGAAAAAGTCTGATTCTTAGGATGCTTTAATCATTAAACATGTCTAATTCCGTAAGGAAAAAGTTGATTCGTATTTGTACGCAATTAATCAGTAAACATGTCCTAAATTCCGTAGGCCAAAAGTATGATTCCGTATGTATGCAATTAATCAGTAAACATGTCTAATTCCGAATAAGGAAAAAAAGAAAGGTATGATTCGTATGTACGCAATTAATCAGTAAACATGTCTAATTCCGTAAGGAAAAAGTATGATTCGTATGTACGCAATTAATCAGTAAACAGGAAATCCAAGGTCTAATTCCGTAAGGAAAAAGTAGTTTATTCGTATGGACGGCAATTAATCAGTAAACAAGTCAGGGTAGTGAACCTGCTAACCTTCCTGTAGACTTTATTTTGCCTAACCCTGTAGTATGGCCTACGGGTTATGAATATGTCTGAGAGAGGTGATCGCTCTCCTTCATTGTTGTGAAGAGTGCTACTTCTGTTATTGTTACTCCTAACCCTGTAATGTTGCCTTCGGGCCCTAAAACAGTGTCTGTAGAGGTTATTGCCCTTTCTCTTATACTCTTTCGATTCGTAACTTAGAATCGAAAGTGCTTGCTTTAGAGAGCAATAGTGAAGTGGCTAAGTGCAGTGACAGTGCCCCTTGTGTAGTGGAGGGTGCGTCAGATCGGCCTATAACGCCTCTAGGTCTAGACCTCTGTCGGACTCCAGGACCACAGGGATGAGAGCATGTCGAATGCCGAAGGAGGGTTACGAGGAACCCCCACCGATCTGGCGTGCCTTCGGCAGTTTCTGATGAAAATCCCCAGACTGCCAAAGTGCGTGCAAGTGCACGAATCCTGAAGGATTGCTTCTCGTCCTCCGAGGCGTCCTCCCCGCGCAAGGGTTGGAGCTCTCGGAAGGACACGCGCCCTCTAAGAAGCTTTATAGAAGAGGACGCTTCACGTCCCCTCTCTCTCTCGTTATGCGTTTCAGTGAGAAGTAAGAAGGCGAATGTCGCCTGATCACGTGTACGTCTTTCCACCGAGAAATATGAAAAAGAAGGCAGTTTCTCTCGCTTGTTTTGACGCCTGTCAGGAGCGTGACGCTTTTCTGCACGCTTCTTTTGACGCTCGGCTTGAACGGGGCGCTCGGATGGACGCCAGGCGCGCGCCAGGACACTTGACGTCCTCCCAGTGGGACACTGAGCGTCCTCGCCAGTGGACGCCGAGCGCGCGCCAGCGCACGCCAGGTTTGTCTCCTGGCTGAACGTTTCTGTTGAACTCTTCAAGCTCTTGTTTAAGATTTGAGCCTCAAGAATGTGAAGTAAGCAGTGCTTCGGAGGAAGCTTAAAGTGAACAGACAACTTCGTCTTCGAAACCCAGCAAGACCTCGGGTTTCGTGAATTCAAGAGGTCTCTGTCAATATTATATTGCTTTTCGCAAAGGTGGATGGAGTTAAGGAAAGCTCAAGGGAAGATCTCGTTTGTTCCGACACGGCATACAAACCTTCGGTCCTTTTACAATAGGAAGGTACTAGCGGCAGCTGGATAGGTCGTAAGCTTTCGAACAAGGGGTTCGGTAGTTAACTGCTTGTCCGACAGGCGCGCGCGACTGGGAGGTAAACAAATCACTTTTGCTTTCGGCCTCACAGCGAGTGGACGTGTGTGTTCGACCGCTCTGTGCCCGCTTCTCGTCGTTTGCTTTCCTGAGTATATGGTTGTGTTTGTGTATGATAGAATCATGTAAGTACAATCATTTCTCTCTTTCTAATTAATTGTGATCTATTGGTCAATGATGGAATCTCCTCGCCTCGCTACCCCACGGAGACTATGCCCGGGTACCGAAGGGCGTAAATGCGGAAAGTTCCGCTCATTCCCGGAGATTGACCCTCATATTTTGTGCGCTCGGTGATCTGTTCGGACAGGTGCGTCCGGGCCCTGTTGCTTCGGCAACAGCAGCCCCGGCTCCGCTCTGGATGACAGATCTGACGTCGGTCCTGAGGAGGTTGACGAGGAAGAAGAAGAAGAGGAGGAAGGTGTCGTCGTCGTCTTCGTCGTCGTCGTCGTCTGCCGCCTCTTTCCCCTTCTTCTTCTAAGGCTCCCCCGCCGAAGAAGAAGAAGGTCGCCTCCCCCCCCCCTAAGAAGTCTCCTTCAGGAACTTCTAAGGGCCCGTCTCGCTCTGGTGAGACGGGGGTTCTTCCGCTGGTCACCCTGCTTCTTCGGGGCAGGACCCGTCTCTTCTTCCACAAGGAAGAAGACTACGGGGACCAGAGGAGTGCCGGCTAACACCGGCACTTCCTCACCTGCTGTTAGTGGTTCGGCCACGGCAGCAGGGTCCGTCTCGGCCTCTCGTTCGCGAGAGGTACCGAGTGTACGGTCGCCTAACAGCGGCCGTGCAGCCAAGAACCAGACCTCTGAGTCCGCTCAGCGTCAGGTTCACGGCACGGAGCGGAAGACTGGTGACAGCCGCTCAACACCGCGACTCTCACCAGACCAGCTCTCGCTCTCGCGGCGAGCAGCTGGCTACCCGGGCGGACGTGACGGTCCATGACCGGCCACGGGCTGAGGCTGGGAAGAGGTCCCCCCGTTCGCCGGCACCAGCCACGGCTGGTACCAGCGAACTGACGCACCGTGAGGATACGCACCGGTCTCACCGTGACAGTGGAGCTCGCCGGTCGCCTGACCGTCACTCTCACAGAGAGCGATCGGGTATGGCGGCGACCAGCACCAGCTCCTCTGACACACGAGACCGGGGCCGCTGTTCTCGGTCCAGCCGTTCTCCACAGCGAGACGGCTCGACTAGGTCTGCAGCTCGATCGCCACCCGCGGTTGGCGATCGCCTCAGTCTTCAAGCCCACCTGGTTTCTGCCAGCAGCGAGGAGGGAGCGTCAGTCTGCCTCTCCCATACCTTCAACCTCCTCGGGTTACAAACCGGGATGGGGCGAGGTATTGGAGGAAGTGATCGTTAGGGGTGGCGCCCCCTCCAGGATCCCAACCACCATCGTCGTTACGTACCAGGCACGGTTCTTGGACCAGCCAGGTCATACGCACAAGTGGTTGGAGGAGACCGAGAGGGGTCTGTCGCTGTTCTTCCTCCCCTTGAGGGAGGAGGGTCTCGGGAGATGCTCCTGTTTGAGGGACTGGATGGTCCGCGACTCCGCAGGACGCAGTCACTCCTGAGATCCAGAGGAACTTTGCCGAGGTTATTGCGCTGATTCGTCAGCACAACGACCTCGCGGAAGGATCGCCGCTCCCACCTTCCGAGCCCACGTCCCGGCTCGAGTCGTTCTGGGGCCCGAAGAGGGAACCCAGACCGACGGTGGGTTTGCCGCGTTCTGAGCTTGCGACTCAGTGCTGGACCAGGTTGAATCGCTTGTCTCCGGACAAGACGGTTCGCTCAAGTCTGGCAGGTCGAGCAAGCTGCTTCCACCTCCTCTGCTGCGACAGCGGCGTTTTTACGTGCCATCTGAAGACCCGATGCCGCCCAAACAGGTGAACCCGGAGTTAGCCAGGCTGACTCCGGGTGTGTCTCTGCAGCAGCTCCTGTCCGAGAACCTATGGTTCTCGCAGCAAGAGGCACTCGGCCTGGAATCTACCGCCATGGCAGCTTTCCAGGCCGTCTCCTGGCTTAGATCTGTGGTCCCTCACAGTATCTAAGGTCGCAGCCAACTCCGGGGGAATTTCTCCCGAAGATGACTCGGCCTTTAGGAGACTTTGCCAGTCTGGAGGAAGAGCCATCTCCTTCCTTGCCCACCAGACGGTGAACCTGTGGGCCAACCTGGTTCTCCGACGAAGGGGACGCTGTCCTTACTCGGGTTTCCAGGGCGGCCGGGCGTGAAGCGGCGTTGGGACTTCGCAACGGACCTTTACGGAGTTCCACGTCTCTCTTCCCAGGAGAGATGGTGGACGCTGCGGTGGACAGACGGCGCACTGACGACAGTGACCGTCTGGTTCACCAGGCAGTCTCGAAGGCTTCTGGGCAGCCTCGGACTGCGGCCAAGTCTAAGAGCTCGGCTAGCGCTTCCTCGGTGGCTAAGACGGTAGCTGCGTCGAAGCCCCGGGGAAAGACTCTGTCTTCTTCGACTTCTACCAAGGGGAGCCGTAACCAGCCCTCCTCCCAGCCCTCCTCCTCCCGTGGAGGCTCTGGGAAGAAGTCGAAGAAAGGGGGGAAACGCTAGGGACGGCGTTCCCCCTCACCTGCTGCCGGAAGTGGGGGGGTGCCTGGCCAGCCATTGGGCAACTTGGCAGCGCTACGGCGCCGAGACCTGGATTGTAGATGTCCTTCGGGAGGGATATCTATTACCCTTCGAATCTCGGCCACCCCTCACCTCCAACCCGGTCCAACAGCAGTCGTACGTTCCAGGGTCATCGAAGGACGTAGCATTGAGACAGGAGATCAAGACCATGCTGAGCAAGAGAGCTGTAGAAATCGTCACGGATCAGTCACCGGGCTTTTACAGTCGACTCTTCCTGGTGGAAAAGTCTACGGGAGGCTGGCGCCCGGGTGATAGATCTCTCTCCCCTGAACCGGTTTGTTCGCCAGACCCGGTTCACGATGGAGACGGCACGCTCAGTGCTCGACTCCATTAGGGAGAACGATTTCATGCTTTCAGTGGACTTGAAGGATGCGTATTTCCAAATACCCATTCATCAGTCCTCCAGAAAGTACCTCCGCATCATCCCCTCGACGGGGCGGTGTACCAGTTCAGGGCACTCTGCTTCGGTCTCTCATCCGCCCCACAGGTGTTCACGCGAGTGTTCACTCTGGTGTCGCTTGGGCCCATTCGCACGGGATACGTCTGATGAGGTTATCTCGACGATTGGTTAGTCCTGGCGAGCTCCCGCTCGCAGTTGCTACAGGACAGGGATCGACTGCTCGAGTTCTGTCGCGATCTGGGGATCGTTGTGAACTTCGAAAAGTCCGATCTCGAGCCCAAGCAGAGGATGAAGTACCTGGGTATGCTGATCGACACGGTAGCAGGGCGAGTCTTCCCCGCAGACTCGCGGATCAGCAGATTCAGGGAGGCAGCCAACCAGTTCCTGTCTCGGCAGGAACAGGTAGCTCAGCGATGGCAAGTCGTGATCGGACACCTGTCGTCACTCGAGAAGTTAGTCCCTCACGGGCGTCTTCACCTGCGGTCTCTTCAGTGGAGACTAAAGGAGAGTTGGTCACAGGCGACGGATCCCCCAAGCTTTCCAGTGTCACTGACACCGGAGGTGAGGCAGGACCTAGCCTGGTGGCTGGACGACAGGAACCTCTTAAGAGGAGTGCCTCTGCGCACTCCCCCCCCGGACATGCAGCTGTTCTCAGACGCATCGACCGAGGGATGGGGCGCACACCTGGAGGAGTTGCTGACTTCAGGAGTGTGGGACGAGAACGACAAGCACCTTCACATCAATGTACTGGAACTCAAGGCAGCGTTCCTCGCTCTCCAAGAGTTCCAGGACCGCTTGATGGGACACTCAGTGGTGTTGATGTGCGACAACACCACGGTGGTGGCCTACGTCAACAAACAGGGGGGGGCCTAGTGTCTCTCCCGTTGTACCAGTTGACTCGGCAGGTGCACGAGTGGGCCGAGGCACACTCAATAGAGCTGTCGGCACGCTACATTCCAGGGAAGAGGAATGTAGTAGCAGACACGCTCAGCCGTCGGGATCAGGTGATAGGGACCGAATGGTCTCTACACCAGGACGTGGCGGAAAGGCTCTTCGACCTGTGGGGGCGACCAGTCGTGGATCTGTTCGCCACCCGGCACAACAGGAAGCTCCAGGTGTTCTTCTCGGCCGTGCCGGACCCATGGGCAGCTGCAGAGGACGCTCTTCAACACCCGTGGGACAACCTCTTCGTCTATGCCTTTCCCCGTTCAGCCTGATTCGCAAGGTGATCAGTCGAGCACTGGTCACCCCGAATCTCAGGATGATCCTGGTGGCTCCCAAATGGCCACAGGCCATTTGGTATCCGGACCTGCTGGCTCTTCTCGCAGGGGAACCGAGAGAGATTCCCCCTTGGCACAACCTTCTCGCCCAGCCACACGTCGAGCGGTACCACCGAGCAGTCCAGTCCCCTACGTCGTTCAACGGCTGGCTGTTATCCACCATCTCTTGTGAACGAGAGGCTTTTCTCGTAGCGCAGCAACAGAGATGGCTGGAAACGTCCGTCAGTCCTCTGCAGCTGTGTACCAGGGGAAGTGGGCCGTCTTCTGTGGTTGGTGTCGTAGACGGGGTCTATCTCCTCTCAGAGCCACTCTTCAGCAGGTAGCGGATTTCCTCGTTTTCTTCGCCGAGAGAAGCTCCTCTCAGTCCCCACAGTCAAAGGATACAGAGCCGCCTTGGCGCTCGTCCTGAAACTGAGGGGATTGGACATCTCGAACTCGTTCGAGATCTCCTTGCTCATGAGGAGCTTCGAAAGGTCTTGCCCACCCAGGGAACTCAGGCCCCCTGCGTGGGATGTGACTCTCGTCCTTAGGAGTTTGACTCGAAGACCATTCGAGCCACTCCGAGAGTCGTCAGACAGGGATCTGACCCTCAAGACCCTCTTCTTGCTGGCCCTGGCATCGGCGAAGAGAGTAGGGGAACTTCATGTCTTTCCTATGATGTACGACATTCCAGGGGATGGGGATCTGTGACGCTCGATTTCGTCCCGAACTTCGTTGCGAAGGACTCAGAAAACCGTCGATCCCTGACGACAGGTTCGAGTCATTCACGATTCCCTCCCTAATGGACTTCACCGATAATGATGCGGATGAGATGCTGCTTTGTCCTGTGAGGGCGCTACGGCGCTATCTGAAGAAAACTCGACACCTCAGGCCTGAGTGTCAACGCCTCTTCGTTAGCACCGGGGTAACCAAGAAAGAAGTATACCAAGAACACTCTTTCGTTCTGGCTGCGTGAGGTCATCAGGAGGGCGTATGAGGCTGATGGTAGTGACGACATCCGTACGTCCCGTCCGAGAGCTCACGAAGTCAGAAGTATGGGCCCCTCGTTGGCGTTTCGTAAGAACTTCTCCGTGGCGCAGGTCCTGAAGGCAGGGGTCTGGTCTAACCAGACTACCTTTACGTCCTTCTCCTTCGGGATATTGCCCACAGGTCCTTGGATACCTTTTCCTTGGGACCCGTGGTGGCTGCTCAACAAGTTGTGTAGCAAACCCAGACCCTCGCAGGCTGAAACAGCATCGAGTCCTGGTGTGACTGTGTGGATGGATGTGTGAATGAGTGAGTGACTGGCTCCCTCTTCCCGTCTTTTCCTCCTCCTCTACCTGTGGGCAGAGGGCCACGGTCGTCACTACGCTGGATGAGGACGAGATGCAGGTGAGCTATATGACAGAGCCCCATCCTATCCCTTTCACTATGGGATAGGAGCAGAATATCCACCACTTCCTCCACTACAAGGGGGGGGAAGTGGATGCCTACAAGAGTCAAACCCATGACTTTATATTTGCTCCTGTACAGGAACAAGTTCTTACATTGCTGGTACGAAGAGATACGCTTGCCTCTCTCTTAGTACTCGGTCCAGAGGTCTGACCATTGATCCTGCGGTGCACACCCCGATCAATCGGACAGAGGCTTGGATCCCTCCCTCGCTCTTACGACCAGGGAGGCTTCCAAGGTTGGGCGAACACCAGTCTGTTCACAAAAGACTCAGATTCCACCCACCAAGAAGTGAGTCTTCCTATTGTAAAAGGACCGAAGGTTTGTATGCCGTGTCGGAACAAATGACAATCTGTCCAAAATTGCATTTTTCCTAACTATACAAACCTGAGGTCCTTTTACACATAGCCCCACCTCATGCCACCCCTCACTCTGCAGTTTTTGCTTGGGCCAAAAGCAAAAGTGATTTGTTTACCTCCCAGTCGCGCGCGCGCGCCTGTCGGACAAGCAGTTAACTACCGAACCCCTTGTTCGAAAGCTTACGACCTATCCAGCTGCCGCTAGTACCTTCCTATTGTAAAAGGACCTAGGTTTGTATAGTTAGGAAAAATGCAATTTTGGACAAATTGTCATTTTCTCTACCGCAGTCAAGACTTTGCGATAAGGCAGTTACGGGTTATGTAAAGGCTCGACGTCCTGCACGTCAGGACTCTCGGCAACGTTCAGTAGGATTCTTGCAAAGGCACTCATCAAAAGGACGCTCTTCAGGAAAGCACAAGACAGGACTTCCTTTGCCATACTGCCAATAAATTTTAAGCTTTAGCAGGCATTAGTTGTGATACGGGAGAGGAAGCTGGTTGGAGAGTTTCTTCCTCTTCCCAGGATAATTTTGCAAGCTTTTTAGCCCATCTGAAAGGGTTTTTCAGATGATAGATTTTGTTAGTTTCTAGTCAGGACTATGCTGCCGAATTGAACATCGTCGTTCTACCTGCCGTAAGCCCAGTCTCTTAACAGGATTCTTGCCCCTTCCTCGTTTGAGACGGGAATCGGAAAAATAAAATGCTCGACTTCCTGGATTATGTTTTGTCAATTCAGTGACTTTCCCCCATTGACAATATACTATCGTTTTGTCAAGTAAGTGGGTATCCCCTCATTGACAAAATATCTCTTTGTCCCGTAAATGGGTTAGTTCTCATTGACAAACATCTCATTAACTTGATATTGCGTAAGCGAATAAGCTCTTATTGACAAGATTCGGAAGAGGTCTCATTCGTCATTCGCAGACTCGTACAAGAAATAGACTTGTAGACTACGTCAATGAACGCTTATGTCCAATAACATAAGAAGCTTGAGCTGTCTGCTTCGATTCTCTTAAGTTTTGTTCATGAAACTTGCCTGTCAGATATGTATGTAGCTGTATTTCCGAATTCAGCTATATATATATGTCTGCCAGGTAAGTATGAACAAACTTTGTGATATATCATATTTTGCCTTGCGTTATTTTACTACTGGTTGGTTCAAGTCATATACGCTTGCTGTAGTTACCTCTTCGGATGGCAACCGAGAGGTCTGTTGTCTATTATTTTAAGGACATTTAATCGTTACTCCCTGCAGCCTTCCAGGAGTTTCCGATTTATCTTTTACCGTTGTATGGTAGTGTTCTGACGACACAAACGCATCTATATATTTAGCGTTTTCTGTTTCGCTTAAATATACCAGCTTGAGAGTCTCTTTCTGCTAAAAAAATAACGGACCTATTTCTTCGTAGAATAGGGTAGCTGGCAACCCAGACATAAAGTTAAGAGACGACGTTCGTAAGCTGCTGGCTGCTGCTGTGTCTGTCCTCTAATCCAACTCCAACCGAGCCAGTAACAGATCGTGCACTGTCATGCGCGGTAGGTTACGTCTCTCTCTCCTGCGGGATTGACTGACTAACCGTATCTCTGTGCTGGCGGTTACGTCTCTCCTGCGGGATTGACTGACTAACTGTATCTCTGTCCTACAATCACGGACTTTAGCCTAAGATTGAGGGGATTTCTTACGTGAATGAATAAACGTTGCATTCGTTTTGCCTTGATATGTTCAACAGAGTTATCTCTTAATCCTTTCGGTGCTCGTTACCGCAGGGTATAGAACTACGAGTCTACCGCAACATTGCACTTTTATATGCTCTCCTGCTCAGGCAAAGCGCAGCCTTATTAGGGAAGTAAGCATACTCGGGGAGGGAATGGATGAGCTTGCTGGGGACCATTTCCTTCCTGAAGAAGTTTGTTTCCCCGAATAGACTGCAATTCAGACCTCCACAGTTTTTTCCTACTGGGAAACTGAAATATTATTCAAGATCTAGGAATGATTCTAAACATCTCTCAGTGCGTCTATCACCTGAGGTGATAGAAAGAAGGTGCCGGACATCTGGATAGGGTTTCAGATGTCCTGGATCTTAATCTGAAAGAAGTAAAAGCAATTCGGTCGTCCCTCCAGTCCTCGAAACGAGTTTTTGGAACCAGTGGTCCAGATCAACTCCTATATTCCACAGCTCTCTCATATCTTAAGAAGTATCTTCTCTCGGTCCCTGTTCGAGTTTACGAGAAAGAGCCTATTATAACAACAGGCGTAGAATGTAACGATCCTCTAGAGGTTCGTTATAGGATTGCAAAAGTCCGTACGAATCGTCTCGATCGACGGCAGCAACTATTGACTTCCGAGTGGAATCTTTCTTTAGAAGTAAGTTGAGAGTTGTGGAGACTTTAGGGATGCCCTTTCATTCTTCTCTTCGATATGTTGAGGACGAAGAGGCTTCTTCTTCTCTGCTCCCTTATTCTCGATCCGGGATCGGTACCATTAAACGCCATCCTATGATATTGAACGGGGATGGATGTTTAGTCTCTTTTCCCCTTTTTCAATTGCTTAGGAAATGTAATAAGAGGATTTATGACGTCACAGGGAGCGACAATGACGCTGATCGCCCCATGTTCGCCTTCAGGATCCTGGATTCACAGAGGTCAAGTCCTTCCTAGTTCACTTTCCAAGGACCTTTTCCGAGAGAGTCGGTCTACTCTAACTCGAAAGGTACCTATAACCTCTCCGCACGTTCAGACTATCGAGATGTTGACAGGAATAAGATTACCGTCTTCCATTTCCGTCTGAAGAATGGGATAAGCTGGCAGTCACAACTATTAAAGAATACGCAAATATGTTGTTGACGGCCTTTGGGCTCAGAGATTTGCGTCTGTCAAACAACAAAGCCCTTCACGATCTTTGAGTTCTGTGGAATCTCGAAACTCGCTCACCATCTACTTTTTGTCTCACCTGTTTTCTCGGAGTCAGACACTCATGCGAGATCAGGCGACATATAGTAGCCCTGAGTTTCTTGTTGACGAAGTCGGTTGCGTTTATACACCCCCGATGATCGTGTAACATGAGACCAGGTTGGACTGTCAGGCATTCTTCCTTCGGGACTGAATCGCCTTTTTGCTCCTCGCTCCTTTCTCCTGGCACCAGAAGCTCGAGTCAGGAGTTGATTCGCTGACGACGTTGGGTTGCGTTGATACACCCCCCAAGGTTTGCTTAGATTGAATCGCCCAGGCAGTCCAGACACTCATCCTTCAGCGAAGAATAGTGCCTTATGGTCTTCAGGGTACAGCCTTGCTGTCCTTGATTCGTCTGACTGGTCAACTGGTCGGTCACCTGACTTTAGTACAGACGGACTGACTGTGCATGTCCAGATCGAAGCTTTCAATATGGAACTTAGACGTAGTCTGAAGTTCTTGATGCCAAAGCATTCGAACCTCTCCTACCTGTTAACTTCTTGCATGTGATCAGGAAGGCCTTCTTCTAACCACCCTAGATACGACAAAGAGGGTTAGTGAGATTTTAAGCCATCGTCACAAGTTTTGGCTTTAGAGAACACAAGGCGGTGTGCTCTCTAAGCCTTCCGTTGTGGCCTAAGAATGGAAACTCGTTTTGTCCTTGGGCCAGGAGCTTGGAAGCAAGGATGGCACAAGTTAGTGGGCAGGAGCCAGAGAGAGTCCTGTGCCCTGTCGGGTCTCTCAAGTTTTATCTACATAAAACTCAAGAAAGTCGAAGTCATTCGGGCAATCTGCAGTGTTCCGAAAAAGACCAGACTTGCCATATCGAAGAACACCCTGGCTTTAGTGTTAAGGAGTTCTTTCAAAAATGCTCCTTCATTGTGTTTGCACAAAGATTTGAAATCCTTTTATCTGAATGCTCACGAGGTGAGGGCGCGGCCTCGGAAGCATTTCAACAGAGCATGGCACTCAGCAACATCCTGAGCACCATGTTTTAGCGAAGCAACTCTGTGTTCACTTCACATTCCCTGCGAGATGTGAAGATGGCATATGAGATCTGCTGCTCGCTAGGGCCATACGTGTCTGCAGACACAATCTTGGGGGCAAGAAGTACCACTCATCCTATCCTGTAGAAAATGGTTAGGAAGAGCTCTTAATTTAGTTGTTGAGTCGCCGACAACGGCGACTTCTTAACTCTTAAGCCTTAGTTAACACACCTTAACTTTGGCTAGGTTGGTCAGGTGGTGATATATATATTTATATATATATTTTTATTTTACTTCTTAGCCCTCATGGTATGGTCAATATGGTCTAGTCACATTGTGGTCACGCCCCCGTTGACAGATCATCTGGAGTGCACCAGCTTTATAGGTCTCTACCTCGCTGGCAACTCTAGTAAAGCAGAAGCAGACTTGGGTGACAGTAATCACGAAGTCAGCTATGCTAACAGGTGGAACCAAGATGTAAATCATCTGCATGCATTTGTTTCCCAAAATCCTTCTATTCTGTCCCTTCCCACCTCCAACGGTGGGATTCAGCTATATATATATCTGACAGGTAAGTTTCATGAACAAAATGATATTGTTATGATACAATAAAGTTTGTTCATACTTACCTGGCAGATATATATAATCAAGTACCCACCCACCTCCCCTCAGGGGACAGTGGAAATAAAAATTATGAATAGAAAATGGGAATGGTTCCTGATACCCGCCTCCCAGCGGCGGGAATGGGTACTAACCACCTGGCCGACCACTGCGTGTGTCGGAAGTTTTTTTAAAATTCTGTCGGACTTCAGAAAATACAGCTATATATATATCTGCCAGGTAAGTATGAACAAACTTTATTGAATCATAACAATATCATTTTCAAATACACCACTATAAAGTACAATTATGTGGCCTCAAAATGACACCAAACCTAACATACTATCATGAGAAAATTCACAGCATTCAGTAATGTAGAATGATGTAATTTCATAAACTGTAAACCAGAACAACATATGTTTACCACAGATGAGTGTAGGCCCCAAAATCTCTGCGGGGTAAGTATACACTAACATATAAATGTATACACTTAATGTAAAAGATTCTTCTCTCATTCAGTTAGATGTAAAATGGTATTCTCTCTTTCAGTTTGATCCAGCTGTTCAGAGGTTTATGTCTATGAAAGTGACATTGTATGATCATTTCAAACCTACTGTGAAAACTTCTCTTATGGGGCTTGGCATGATTGTTCTCCCTATCATCGGCTATGGGTACATGATGAAAGTTCAGCATGTAAGTCATTATCTGTAGTCTAGAACAGATTACTTGGTTTTTAAGGTAGCAAATTGACAATGAAACCTTTGTCGAACATTATTTTTCACTTTTTGTATGATGGTCTTCGTCTCCAGTTTTGCTTGAAAGTTACATTCAGGAATTTCTTGATGTATATGTCCAGAAATGTTTTTAGCAAATTCCTTTGCCACCAATCAGTAGAGTAGACCCTTACCCTTAAATTGGTAAATAACTCGCAAATGCATGTTGTTAAAGGAAAGAAATATCTTATTTTATTGCCCAAGTAGGATAAATAGCTTAGTATTTTTTTCTACTGTGGACCAATGAACCTTGGCATTTGTTAAAAAATGTAAGGATACACTCATAGTTTGTTCATACAGGAATACAAACCATTACCTCTTATTTGGTGGGAGTAACTTTCAGTGCAAGCTGGAACCTGAGATGGTTAATCAGATAGTTTTCTTTTGGCCAAGGTAGAGAACAGACATGTTGCGCTCCTCAGTACTGACTGCTGGTCCAGAACTTGGATTTATGGATGAGTATTCATCATTACCATTCCCTTTTGTTTAATTATGTCTTGTTACGTCTTGTGTTTTATTCTAATGTAATAAATATTGAATATTGTCGTTGTCAGGACTTAGCTACCTTTATGGATAGTTTATGTCTCCTGTATTGACTTACCCTCTCTTGCTATATGTTTGTGAAAGTGAATGATCTTTTTAGACTGATACAAATAGCCAATTTTTTGCTTCATTGGAGGTCAGTGAAAGACCTTTCAATCTCTACCATCAAGGGCTGTAGGGCCATGTTGGCCTCTGTTTTTTGTCACAGGCTAAGATTTCTGCCAACTTTCAGATCTCATTAGATAGTTTGATACCTCCAAATGTAAAGATTCTCCCATATGCCTTGGAATCTGGAAACATATTGTGTTGAAGTGATTGTCTGTGCCTTGTTTCGAGCCTATACACGAGCTTAGTCTGAGGGACTTAACTAGAAAAACTTTCTAGTGTACTTGGCGACCGCTAAAATGATTAGCGAGATTCGTGTGTTTGTTAAGAAAGTAGGCATTTTGAAAGGAAATGCTATTTGTCCCTATTCCCTTGGAGTCCCCCTCTAATCCTTGGCCTCGTTCTTCTTCGATCCCTAGTTTGACAGATGTCCTGGGCTAGGACAATGCAGAAAGGACTCTTGTGTCCTATGAGGTCCTTAAAGTATTACCTTCACAGAACAAAAGACATTCGTGGAGCTTTTGGTGGTGTCTGTTGTTCTGTTAAAAACCCCTCCAGGCTGTGGTCAGAGAATGCTTTAGCATTATTCTTGATGGACGTCACCCAAGAAGCTCACTCTTTAGTTCAGGAAGACGTTCTCCCACTTTGCAAGGCTAAAGCTCATAGAATTAAAGCAATATCCACTTCGCTTGCTTTTAAGAGAAATTTATCTCTCGCAACTATTACTATTTCTACGGTTTGGAAGTGCAAATTTGTGTTTACATCACATCATCTCCGTGGTGTGGAGACAGTGTATGAAGACTGCGGTACCATGGATCCTTTTTTTTTTGTAGCTGGTGTAGTGTTGGGGAAGGAAGTGTAGGAAGTAATCCCTCCTAAATTCTTATTCTCCTTGTTATAAGGCGATTTTCTTTGGGAAGCCTGTAGGTGCAAAGCACCTGGAGTACCCTCCAGGTGGTGTTGGCTATTTAGTAATTGTTTTGGATATAGGTAACAAATTTTTTTTTCTGTTGATCATTTGGTACTGAGCCCTGGGCAGGGGCAATTATTTTGATCCTTTGTTAGCCACTGGAATTTTCCTTCACCACAAAGGTCCCACTAAAGTAATAGGCGCTACGTGGCTTTACCGCCATGCCGTTACATGATAAGATGAGTGGCAACCAGAGGCAGTATTTTCCTGCTACAACTCTCTTATCAGGTAAGGAATCAACAAACATTTCAATTAATGTTGGCAAAGTTTTTTCTATTCTTGATATATATATATTTTTTTAAATGTGGAGATAGAATTATCCATGCTTCCCTCCTTTCTGCAATATGGAAATGGTTATATAATTACTGGGTAAGTTGTATAATTAAAAATAACATTTTTATGATAAAATAAGGTTTTAATTATACTTACCCAGTATGTAATTATATATACCGTATATACTCGCGTATCATGCGACTTTTGAAGCACTAATATTGGAGCTAATAATCATATATTAGTATCATATGATAACATACAATCATAATAGATATGCATCTTTTCCATGGATATTTTAAAAAGTTTTGTTTTACTTCACTGCATTTTATAATAATATATGCATTTCATATTAATATTTGTTTGTATTATAAAATACAAACATAGCAATCAATGATTTGTTGTGGAAATCAGCTGAGGGCGATTGCGAAGTAAGTTTGTTTTGCTGTGTTGAACTCAAACAGAGTGACTTTCTTGCCCCTAGTTAGTGCAAATGAATCTCAAGGTACTCTATTTATATGACACAAGGTTATTTTACGTTATACAGTGTTTTCAAGTGGACATATTACTTGAAAACGTATCGTTTGTGAATGAAATTTAGTTATTTTTTTCATTAGTAGATGGTGCTGAGGGCATGTTTGTTGCGTAAACAAAAATCAACATTCCGTTCGATATTTTCACTTTTATCTCATCAGAATACTGCGAGCTTTACGTATTTATCTTTTATTGGAGTGAAAACAGTAAAATGTGTTCTTTTCATGCCATTAGTTTTGATTAAAACACGTTTTGATGGTACCATCCCGAGGTTTGCAAGTTTCATCCACGTTGCCGATGCATGATAATGGTCGTTAGTGTATCAACATTCTTTCCTCAACTTCAGCTAAACCTTACAGATTAAATTTAGCAGTATATGCCCTTGCCTATCTTTTATTCATAGCGAGTAAGGTTAGGATACTATTATTGTGCATCGGCAACAAGGATATAACTCCAGTAAACTTATGCCATCGAACACAGTTGTAGATAAAATTGAGAGAAAATCATTTTAATCAAAACTTCAGGTCTTGAAAGAACACATTTTACTGTTGTTTTCACGCCGATAAAAGATAAGTAACACAACGGTCAAGTTCGTACTACGATGAAATGAAGTGAAAATAGCGAACGGAATCACGTAATATTTTTTAAACAATAAACATGCCCACAACGCAATCTGTAAATGAAAAAAATGCTTTAGTTAACGAGACGTATTAAATTCATATTTCGACTTAAAAACATGTCGTGTAATGACAAATTACGTTGTCTCATATAAGTAGAGTACGTATCTATATTTTACGCTAACTAGAAGAAAGACAATTCGCTCTGAAATGAGTTAAATACGGAGAAATAAACTCGTATTTGCCATCATCTGAATTCCAAACAAAACACTGACTGCTTTGTTAGTATTTTATGATGCAATAATATGAGAATACATACAATATTATTGGATACTGTATTGTATAACTTTTTAAAAGAATCAGAAAAGAAGCATATTCATTGTGTATTTATTTCATTAATATACGTAGCCGTCAGCAGCCTGACATCACTCAAATAGGTATGCCGATGTCGGTCCGAATCTGATTCCCGTTTCATGTCCATTTATTTTTTTTTCGCTGATATGTCAGTCATATTGCACTGAAACTCCAAAATTGGCTTTTATTAATAAATTACTAAATTATATCGTATAAGTAGCATATACAGTTTACTGAAGGCTAGGCTACTGTATTCGTATACATACGATATATGTATCACGATATCATCATCATATAGGCGAGGCTAACTTGTTAAATGTTATTCAATTTCTCTTTGCACTGAATCATCATAAGCCAAAGTGCATTGAACCTAGAGAATTAGCTGAAATTAATAATTAGTATGCCATATATGTATAAAGTATGCTGTTTAGTGTAGGCTAGGTTACCCTATATGTAAAGATGGTACTGATTACCCTAGTGTAGGCTACGCTAGTATAATATTCTTACGGTAAATTAACATGGGCCGACTAACGTCCAAATCGATTTATGACTGGTTGTTCGTAACCAGTTGCGATAGCAAGTTGACTACTACCTGTCATGTAAAAATATATCATTCCTATTCTCATTAACGTCATTTGTAACGTAACTATGGTAATTTTTTACTATTGTACGATGGTTGAAATGCAAGCAAAAAGGCTGTTTTTATCGGATTGGTTGTTCATAGCAAATCAGCTGTTTCTGGCTGTATGCGTTTCCAAACAAGTATATCATTACTACCGATACTTTTTGCCTTCTCTTTTACTTTTTTTAAACTTAACTAGAAGATGAGATAGATTAAGAGATGGAGGGAAAGGGGTTAGCCTAACTAAAAAATGGAATAGATAAAGAGGAGGAAAAGAGGTTAGCCCACTGTTAAATTTTGGTCTCGTAAATTTAACTCGCACGATACGTGAGATATGTGATAAAATCATTTCTTGAGGGTGAAAATTTGGGGATTGCATGATATGCGAGATTGCATGTTATGTGAGTATATACGGTAAATAGAAAATTACTTTGACCCGCAAATTTCAGGATTTTAACTGCTGGCGAGTGAAACTCTTAGCTATATAATTACTGGGTAAGTATAATTAAAACTTTATTTTATAATAAAAATGTCATTTTTAGCAATAACAGTCCAAAACATTGTATAAATTACTTGATCCTATCCTGAATTGTTCTTACAGGTATTTAAATTTTTTTCTTTTTTCTTTTTTTTTCTATGTGGTTCACAGTGTCATACAAGTAATTAACTAAATTGTCAATAAACCAGTTAAAAAAAAATATTATTTAGCATTATTGCTTCAGGATATATTTATTGAGACAAAACAGTTGATAACTCTTAATAACTCAAATTTGATCATTCCTAGAAATTTGGCAGCCTGTGTGCCCCTTCAGGGAATAAAAGTAAAATATTACAATAGTCCTTAATAAATTCATATACGTAATTTTCAGTAGATCATACTTTACTAGGCTATGGTTGTAGAGTGAATTTCATTTTTGGTAGATACTAGACTAGGCTTTCAAATAAGATTACCAAACTTATGACTTGTGTAACGGTTCATAACCCTCTCTTATAATTAACAACCACTCACCAAAAAAACTCACATAAACAACATTGAATATGATATAAACAAACAAATTGGGAAACAGCTGTTATGTGATTTTGAGAGATTTTATTTTAACATAAATTATGGTACTTCACCTTTGTATACCAGATTTTATGTTTATGTTCAAAAATAAAAATAATTCATTCCTTTTAGCAACTAAAAACTTATTCTCCTAATTCTTTCAGTAGTAGGCCCAATTAGCTGATTCTGAGAACATAAACGTTAGCCTAATTTGCTTAAATGCATATGGCAGATGATCAATTTTTGTATATGTATTACAATGATGATATAACATCATGATAATAGTATAAGTGGATTAAGTAAGTAAAATATTTGGTTCATTTCCATTACCTTTATCTTAAATACAGCTGCAATAGCCTATTTGACATATGCATGAGGATACTGTAAGCATAACACTCGGCCTAGGCCAATAGTTCACACATGCAAATTTTGTATCTGTGTATGTTAGTGTGTGGTAATGACTGATAAACTTGTTGTATAAAAATGCATTGATGGCAATAAAACCATGGTAAGCTGTGGGTAAACACAGGTACGTTAGCTACCTACTTAGGTGTGTCCCATTTATGAGAGAGAAAAAGGAGTTGTATTTTTTGTTCTTAATTTATGAAGTACTATTAGGGAAAAGGTAGAGGATTGCCTTTTACATAAAGTTTTTGGTTGAAAGTTTGATGGTCATTGTTTATAAGCATATTGAATGTTTACATTTATGTAGTATTGACAAGGTAAGTAAGGAAGAATATGGCTTTGCCTAGGATACCCCTAGATTTATTATTCCCCCTGATCTAGATTTTACCCTTATCTGATGGGCCCTAGGCTTTATTAATCCAGATAATAGTGAGATTACTCTAGAGGTGCTCTCTGGTTTTATTGCCACAGTCACAGTTGACATGGTGTTTGGAGGAGGTTAATGCCTTGATGGTTGGGAAGTACATTTGTCTCCAGTGGATCATGGAAACTTCTTCCTTGCCACTCTCACACCAGAGGTGTTTGTACCATAGGTGGCAAAGGTGCTCCTTTGGCCCCATTTGAACCAGTTTGTTGGTTGTATCGATCTTACAATACAGAGGTTATGTCTGAACAGCTTACATTCCACTGCAGTAATTTGCAGTGATGTGACCTATCATTATTGTGCTAACAGTCTGCGCTGTGGCTAGCATCTCATCTAGTTTTTAATGGAAATTAGGACGGTGTAGGAGTCGTGGGGTAAGCCCTCCTTGACATTCCAAAGTGCAGGATTTGCTTACGAATTGCTTCTCACTTTGGAGTTGTTTGGTACCGAGCTTCTCTCCACTCTTTCTAGCCTCCCCCCCCACACACACACACCATTTGAAAAACAAGAGGAAGAGGGAACTGACATTAAAGTTTGCTTGAATGTACCCTCCCAAGCAAGGAACTTCAGGACTGTGGGAGACATTAAAAAGGCTACAGCACCATCCAAGATTGAAGAACAAAGTTACTTTTGAGTGCCCTTCTAGATGTCTACCAGGCTAGTGAGACTTCTACAAAAGGACAGATCTCAAAGGTTAAGAAGTTTAGGGTGTGTATATGAACAGTAACATGCGTAATGAATATGCCAAACTATTCTGAGTTGGTTTAGGCATAGATGAAAGTCATAGAAAAAAGTCTGTGACCAGGAAGAACCCAGCAACAGGCTGACTAGCCAGCCTTAGAAGGAACCATAATCTCTAGTGCAGGTGGTGCCTTAGCCAGCTGGGAAATGAGGGCAGGTGTCTAGGTTGTAAACTTCCTTTCTTCATATTACCAGACCACCACCTCCTCCTCCTCCTCCTCCTCCCGAGTACTTTAGCTTAGTGGATGAATAGAGTAACTGGACTCTCTCTTACCCAAGTCTATTCTGGATCAGCATCTAAGCTAATGTGTCAGTTGGGTCTGGCTAGAAAGCGGTATCTTCCCTTCAAGCATCCTATTTTAACATAATGTCTGAAGATGCATCTTCAACTCTCCCTTATGAAAAGAAGGCCATAGGTAAGCTACTTGTGGGAACAGTTATTTCCTTTGACTAGAAGTAGCTGGTTTCCATACTGAATTCCATCATGAGGGGTTTCATTACAATGCAAGGAACCATGACATACCCAGCTTGCGTGAGCAACTAGGAGCTTGCCGTTTCCAGGTGACATTTAGTTGAAAGGGATGAAATCTTACATAATAAATTTTAAAAGTAATTTTTAATGTAATTTCCTCTTAATAAAGTTCAGAGCTATTTATATGCCAATATAGATCAGAGCTATTTATATGATAAGTCCATCTCAGCCACCCTGCTGGGTCCCTGTAGCCTACGAAGATTGGCTAGTGTCAGTAGGTGTATGAGGGGTATTTCCTTACCTCCCCAAACTCCTTGACCACCAAATTCAACAACCAATCCAGCTTGTGCTGAAGGGGGTTCCCCATATATAAAAGTTTCTGATTTTTATACCTAGGAAAAAAGTTACTTTTAAAATTTATTCTTTTTTAAGTAGCCATTTGCAGTGAAATGGCTTACCTTCTTGCTTCCCTTCACCATTTCAAAATTTGGTTGCATCAGTTTGGAAAATCTTCTAACTCTGCTGCTTGGTGGTTTTCTTCCATCTTTCAAGGTGGGATTGTCCTTGATCTTTCTCTTCCATCACTGTTGAAAATAAGGTGTATATAAGGGAACCTCCATATGACCAATAGCCTTCTTCAGGAGTCAGGATTTCCTTTTTATTGTTAAGGGTTGTGGTTCCTACATTCTCATCATTAACTTAAGCCTGAATGGAAAAAGGAAATGGCTTAAAGCTACTAAAGTTCTTGCCTTTATTCCAGCATTGATCTGTGCTTTTTTGCAGTTACAAACTTTGCTGCCTGCTTGATGGTGGTTAGACAATCTGAAAGTTCCTTCACTTCCACTTTTCTTTTCAAGGAGTTGTGCTAAAAACCAAAACTACAGGATCAGGTCCCTCCTGATCTTCCCTTTTTGCCCCCTTAGAGTAGGGCACATTTTAGTAACCTCCATATGACTGGTTACTTTGGGTGCAGGATTTCTTTTATCAATCTGCATTCCAAACCTTTGCATGAAAATAAATGGAAAAGGGAAATAGTGGAGTTATTGGAAGTAGAGTAGGAGAGATGTTTCCTTTCAAGATACAACCTCAACTTATGAAACTTCTTACTTTCATTATCCTTACATTGATCTATGATTTTTCCTATTACTGTATTATATACCGGGCTACCTTGCTATATTATCCTTACATCGGTTGATGTTATCCCCTAATATTATGCTTACTGCTTTTTGAGGAGTGTGCATGAAATAGGAGAGCTTGACATCTCCCCTCCTGACTGTCATTTTGGAACAATCTTTCAGGTTCCTTAAGCAAGGAAAGGACCTGGGTTTTTATGTTTAGTTCTCCAGTTTTGGACTTTTGGTACCAGTTCTGGCTGAACTCAAGTTAGGTTTAAGGTAAAATCCAGTTTTTCGTACTTCATTGTCTACAAACAACACTTATAGGCCCCTGAGACTTGTCCAAGTAGAGATGCTCAACTATTGTTTCTCTCTCTTTTTCTGCAGGTCAGGCTGATATAGGTGAGCTACATGACAGCACCTATCTTTGAGCTCAGGTCTGACCATGTCTTCTCTAGCAAGGGAGGAGGGTGGATGTAGTTATAATTTTTTCCTAGGATGTTGATACCAAAACCCAATGACTTGGATTGTCATTAATTTAAGAAATTATAGCTTTCACCTGAGTTTTCGTAGAGGGTGGTTCAGCTTTATGAACCACACTATGCACAGGCAGTTAAATTGTTACACAAGTTAGTCTTTTGTTCAGTTTAATTGACTGAGAAACTGGCATTTCCATGTTGTGACAAACCATCCCTTCACTTTCACCTTTGCTCAGGCTTGTACAGGATTCAGGATGTGACAGAAATTTTTCATCTCGGATTCTGATCCTTTTGGAACAGTGTTATTCTTATTGTGCTTGAAAACCTCCATGTAAAGGACACAGGCTTGTAGTCTTGTTGGAAAAAGTAAGAATTTCAAGATCATACATATTTACAGTCTCTTTGTAATCCTACCTGTAACCATCCCTACTACCCCTGTTGCTGAAGTGAGTGCCACCTTTAACCGACTAGCTACCAAACTTCAAAAACTATACCAACTACCACTGGAGTTTATTTATACAATAATTTCAGGTTTTTTTTACCTAGGAAATATGCAAATTATCTTCAATTTCCAATAATACAATAACTGTTCTTGAGATTTGGCCCTTTTTACTTTGACTGACTGCTTCTAAGAGAATGTTGATATGTACAGATGTCAGCCTATCTTTATTAATATTTGATGTGAAACCATAAATACAACAGGATGAGGCTTTGCATTTCTTCATCCATTTACTACACATGGTATTTCTAGAATGTGAACTTTTACATCTCATATGAATGGTTGGCTGATCTTTGTGCCCTCTTGAAGTCTCATAATGTAGTCTGTAGTATAACCTTACAGCCAGGGTTTTACTGCTCAAAGTACCCCATGAGATAACTTTAGACATGTAGCTCCTGGCCGTTTGTCCCCAAGTTCTGTACACTTGTTGATCCTTCACCGATTAGACTCCTAACTTCTAATCAATCAACTTCCCAACTTAATAATAATTCAGGCTAATTGTGATTATGGTTTATGAAACAAATGAAGTTTTTATACTAAAAACCATTTGTTTCATTTCAAACTAAAAAATCATTTAGTGCCCACATCCTAGTCACCTCACTTTAGCTATGTTACAAGCTGTACACAAAACAATGAGGATGGCAACTCCTTTTGATGGGTCAAAGTTGCCCATACACCTACAGTCACCTGATGGTCACTTTTTCATGTCTGTCCTCAACATTTATGAAATTGTGTCCAGGAGAATTATGCACAGCAAATAAGATGAACTAAGATTGATGCATTTGTATAAACAAATTAGTTTTCTTAATTTTTTCTCCTTGACTATCAACCATAGTTAATAAACTGGGGCAACAGAGACATCATTAAGTAATGGCCAGTATTTATAAAATAAATATTGCTTAATTTACATTTGCAGTTTATAAACTATATTTTGTGATAAAAAATTGGTTTTGAACTAATGTTTTGTATGACTTCTTTCCAGGATGCTTTTGATCAAAAGTGCAGAACTGGGCAAATCCCTTATGCTGAGCGTAAATTTAAGTTTATATAAGGTATTGCCAATTTGATGTTTTAGAATAGATGAAATTTATGTATAGTCGATGAATTAACATAATTCACATCCCATCTGTACAGTTTATAAATAAAGTAAAATTTACTTTGCTTACTTTTATTAACCTCCAAGTTTTTTTTCAATGTATGAATCATAATCTCACATATCAAAAAGTATAGAAATTCTAATTTGGTAGAGTGATTTACATTTTCCTGGTAAACTATTCAAGGTATTTTCCTTTTAGCAGACTTCATCTTTTTTAATGGTGCTTTATTTTACAAAATGTATGCTACAATACAGCTAAAAAGCAATGTAAGAGGGGCCTTAAAGATCTTGGAGACAAATGATGCATGAGATAACTGATTCCAGCTTGCAATATATGTAAAGACCTCAGGTTTGTATGTTAGGAAAAAATATAAATTACTTGAAAACTTTGTCATGATTAAGAAATCAATTCTGAAATTTTCACAAGCTTTCTTAATTAATACTTCATTATTGAATGCATTTGATCATGGTCTGAAACTACAATAAATAAAATTTCACTGAAAAATTATATGTTTTATATTACGTATATACATACTTATACATCATCTACCTCCCTATTTCTCTTTCTCCTCAAGAGTGTTACAATAAGATTCAAAACTTCGAGGACTCTTGTAAAGAGTGCTGGGAATAATTTTTGTAACTCCCAAATCCTTTAAGCGTTGAATCCTTGTTCTTGTTCGGTGTTCTGAATATTTCATCAGTCGTAGAGAATGTCTGAAAATGTTGAGATGGTGCTTTTAAGAAGTAATAAATTAGTACTAGTATACAAATTCCATATAAATCAGAGAAAAGTATAGTTGCCTATTACAGTAAAATAAGAAACCTGAAAAATCTGCACTAAAGGAAGAAAAGGAGGGCTGGCCAGTTCTATGCTAAGTTCTAAACAGATTATTATTAATAGGGGTTAGTTTTTCCTGACCTCTGAGTAGTTCTAAACAGAATAGCCTATAATACAATCATCTGACAATATACAATTTTATCTTTGGAGTCTCCCCAAAAAGTTAATATTGATAAAACAAATATGAAAAATACAGTAGGGTTAAATTAAAAATTAAATTATTTTAACATGGTAGAACGATAGATTGATTTCAGATGCCTTGTATTCCTGAGGCGTGTTTTGCTTTTATCCCCCAATAAAGTGCAGTAATAATGAATGTAAAATTCAAAGTGATTTTCCAATCATAATAAAAGACTAGCTGTTAATATTTTTACAACTTTATATAATCAGTAGACAAACTAATTTAACTTACCTCCCAAGAACATTATTAATATTGATGATTAACTGAATGATACACTAATTTTCATAAAAAAAAAAATCACATAAAAATTTCCAATAACAGTACCTGCATGTCTAAAGAAAAAGATGTATAATTAAAACAAAGGCAAACTACGTAATGAACTAGAATTGAAAAGGATTGAAATGTAGCACGCATAAACACACATCACTCATTCTTCTGGGGCGTCCTTGGGAAGCCTTGGATGAAAATGGATGTATTTAACTTTGAAATATTTTAGGATGCATAAAGCCAATTTGGAGGTCAACATTGGACAAATTTCATGTTAGTAGTTAATAGTGTACAGTATTTGAAAAGTGTTCTTAACAGTAGTATGTGAAGAGGAAAGTTTAATGCCATGAATTATATAAATTACTTTTGATTTTGAGTTAACTGAAAGATTTTTAAATACAGGTTATACTATAAGGTCAGCTATGTATCAGATTTTATTACATTATCTATAAGGGCCCCTTTTAAAATAAAATGCCTTTATGGAAGTCTTCAAATTATGGTGTCTATATTATAATTACCAATGTTTGAATAAAAGATCTTCGTCATTTTATATAAAAGACATTCACACAAAAGAGCAATATTCTTACAATGGTAGAACCAATTGCAATAAAATATGGAATCTTTGAAAATAGTGTACATACATAGCTTTCAATAGCATAGCTCATATTTTTTTTTATTTGGATACTTGATGTTAAAGTTAGCTTATATCGTTGCACCCTTAGGTGCAGTTGGCATTCAAAATAAACAAAAGAAGAATGCTTGGTTGACACGGTTGGACTATGTAATTACCTGTTTCACACCAGTTAGCATTGGAATGTTTCATGTTCTTGTCAGAATTCTTCCTGACCACCCATTAAGATGTGGGGAGGCTGTGTCAGTCTCCACTTTAATTGTAGGAAAGTATCCATACAATATTCTTATCATAAAATTTTTCATTATCAGGGTGAATCTCACCTACTGCTAAAGTTTGCCAACTACCAAACTGAATGAGGATGGTGGGTTAGCACAGTCAGATAAACATCTGCTCAGCCATGCAAACTAAAAGCTTTTTTAAAAGGTAAAAAGCTTTTAAACATTCTTGCCTGTTGTGTGATCCTTCCTCTTAAGTAATGTTGTCAGACATGTTGGAGGATCCTTACAAGGGGGGTCTCTTCTTTCTGTCTTTAAGTTTACCTTGTCTTACTTCTTCCTAAAGAAAACCATATTCTTTAGAAGCTTGAATTTCCCTATGAATAGGTTTCATCTTCTGAATAATAATAATGACATCAAGATGTATGGTAAGAGCATCAAGGAAACAGATACCCTAATCCAGACTGTAAGGATTATATCTGGGGACATCAGGATGGAGTAACAAGGACTGAAGGGAGAAAGCTACCAGATAGGAACAACATCAAATACATAGATGAGACAGGATACAAATACCTGGGAATAATGGAAGGAGAGGATATAAAACACCAATAAATGAAGGACACTATCAGGAAAGAATACATGCAGGGACTTGAAGCGATACTCAAGTCAAAACTCAACGCCGGAAATATGATAAAAGCCATAAACACATGGGCAGTACCAGTAATCAGATACAATGCTGAAGTAGTGGAATGGAGGAAGGCAGAACTCCGCAGCATAGACCAGAAAACTAGGAAACATATGACAATACACAAAACACTACACCCAAGAGCAAATCTGGACAGACTATACATACCACAAAAGGAAGGAGGGAGAGGACTACTAAGTACAGAGGACTGCGTCAACATTGAGAACAGAACGCTGGGACACTATCTGAAAACCAGTGAAGACGAGTGGCTCAAGAATGCAGTGGAAGTAGGGCTGATAAAAGTAGACAAAGACCCAGAAATATACAGAGACAGGAGAATGACAAACAGAACAGAGGAATGGCACAGCAAACCAATGCATGGACAATACATGAGACAAACTAAAGAACTGGCAATGGCTACAGAGGGTAGAGCTCAAGGAGGAAACAGAAGGAATAATAACAGCAGCACAAGATCAGGCCCTAAGAAGAGATATGTTCAAAGAACGATAAATGGAACTAACATCTCACCCTTATGCAGAAAGTGCAATATGAAAAATGAGACCATAAACCACATAGCAAGCGAATGTCCGGCACTTGATTCAGTAGCCAAAGCCCTCCACTGGAGCCTGTGCAAGAAACACCAGCTACCCTACAGTAATAAGTGGTATGAGCACCAACCCAAAGGAGTAATAGAAAACGATCATGCAAAGATCCTCAGGGACTATGGTATCAGTACAGATAGGGTGATACGTGCAAATAGACCAGATGTGACGTTGATTGACAAAACGAAAGTATCGCACATTGATGTCGCATTACCATGGGACACCAGAGTTGAAGAGAAAGAAAAAATAGAAATAAGGATATGGGATATGCCAGTGGACATTGTATCCATAATCACAGGAACACTAGGTATGATTCCAAGATTCCTGAAAAGGGATCTGGAAAGACTAGAGGCTGAAGTAGCTCCAGGACTAATGCAATAGTGTGTGCTCCTGGAAACAGCGCACAGAATAAGAAAAGTGATGGACTCCAAAGGAGGCAGGATGCAACCTGGAACCCCATACTATAAATATACCCAGTCAAATTGGAGGACTATGATAAACAAAACAAAAAAAATAATAAATAATAATAACAATAGTTCTTAGAAAAAGAAATGACTGGGTTGGAAAAGCACAGACTTGTTAACATTAATCAGAATGCCTACCACCAAGGCCAGATGCAGAAGACAATCCTGTTCTCTGAAGATTGCCTGAAATGAGTTTACAAGAACTAACAAGGTATCCAGATTCATTAGAACTCAGTTACAAGAACTAACCAGGTATCCAGATTCATTAGAAATAGACTACTAGCAGATGCTCCCTCCCACTAAAGGTGCCAAAACATGGGAGAATATGTGTGGCATTGTTCTCAAACCAACACACACACACAGCTTGAATTGGAAGATCTTCCATTTGAAGACAAAGCTTATACTTCCTCAACTAAGGATGGATTGGGAAAAGGAAGTACGCATCCTACACACCAACAAAAAACATTCAGTCACCCTTCCGAAGGCTGCTACAGCAAGGCTGAATTAGTTCTGAACCTGAAAATAATTTGCAACCGAGAAATTTCTTTCTATAGGTCCCGGTCCCTAGTATTTAATAATAATAATAATAATAATAACTAATAATAATAATAATAATAATAATAAAAAAAAAAAGACATTTGCAGCCCCAAGCAAAATTTTTAGGGGTCATAATCCCTCTGAAAATTGCTATTTTTTTTTTTTTTTTTTTTTTTTTTACAATTTTGCAATTTATGCCTAAACCACAAGTTTTAGAGGAAAATGTCAAATGACAATAATTAAGTAGGATAAAATGACAATTTGTCGAAAATTGCATTTTTCCTAACTATACAAACCTGAGGTCCTTTAACAATAGGAAGTAGCTAGCGGCAGCTGGAACGGTCGTAAGCTTCGAACAAGGGGAGAACGGTAGTTAACTGCTTGTCCGACAGTCGCGCGCCGCGCGACTGGGAGGTAAACAAATCACTTTTGCTTTTGGCCCATGCAAAATACGCAGAGTGAGGGGTGGCATGAGGAGGGACTATATGTAAAGGACCTCAGGTTTGTATAGTTAGGAAAAATGCAATTTTCGACAAATTGTCATTTGTTCCGATACGTAATACAAACCCCATCGGTCCTTTAACAATAGGAAGACTCACTCTTGGTGGGAGGAATCTGAGTCTTTTGATGAACAGACTGGTGTTCGTCCATCCCTGGAATGCCTCCCTGGTCGTAAGAGCGAGGGAGGGATCAAAGCCTCTGTCCGATTGATCGGGGTGTGCACCGCAGGATCAATGGTCAGACCTCTGGGCCGAGTATAAGAGAGAGGCAAGCGTATCTCTTCGTACCAGCAAGCAAGAACTTGTTCCTGTTTGCAAGAGGCAACATAAAGTATGGGTTGTCTCAAGCTGGCATCCACTTCCTCCCCCTTGTTGGAGGAAGTGGTGGATATACGCTCCTATCCCTAGTGAAAGGGATAGGATGGGGCTCTGTTGAGTAGCTCACCTGCATCTTGTCCTTATCCAGCAGGGTGACGACCGTGTCCCTCTAACCACGGTAGAGGGGAAGAAAAAGATGGAAGAGGAGCCAGTCACACTCTCATTCACTCATCCATTCTTATGGTCACACCAGGACTCGATGCTGTTCAGCCTGCGAGGGTCTGGGTTCGCTACACAACGTGTTGAGCAGCCACCACGGGTCCCAAGGAAAAAGATCCAAGGACCTGTGGGCAATATCCCGAAGGTAGAAGGAAGGGCATGTGGTCTGGTTGACCAGACCCCTGCCTTCAGTACCTGCGCCACGGAGAAGTTCTTGCGGACAAGGCAGCATCTCCTTCGCATCGAAGGCGGTGAAGTCCATTAGGGAGGGGATTGTGAACGACTCGAACCAATCGTCAGGGACCGAAGGGTTCTGAGTCTTCGCTACGAGTTCGGTACGAAATCGTGCGTCACGGATCCCCATCCCCTGGATGCTTGACTTCGCAGGAGAAGTCATGCAGTTCCTCAGAGGAAAAGAAGGAAATAGTCGCATGACCTATCCCTCTTCTCTACTTCGGTGATGTCCAGTACCCATACTGGTCTGTCCGTTTGCCACGAAGTCTCTCGCATCCTCCTATCCCCATGCAGCGAAGTTCTCGGTAGTGGATAGGACACCGACACTCCATGGTGGGTGTCAATGGTATGGGTACTGTGACAAGCTATTAAAACGAAGTAATGATTGCTCTGTAACAACAGAACTAAGTCAACAGCGTAGTTCGTAACTGACTCGGCCGCTCTGACAGCTGCCGACTGACTGCGTTCGGTAGGAGGCAAGTTGTCAAAGCATCCGAGTAAGTCACGTGACCTTCGCCTTTAAAGGGTTATGCCGAGAGACCAAACAAATAATGTATTTGTTTGTCACCAATGCCGGACAGCGAGGTGATGATTCTCTTAAGGCATGTGCCCAACAGGCGAAAGTCAATTGCCTTCTAGAGACCGAGTCCCTGAAGGTAAAACATCTCATGGTTGTTGAATCTCAGCTAAGGAGAAACAACACTATGTACCGTTGAAGACGAAGGTAGATATTGAATGCAACCTACGTCTTCACAGATGAATCGAGAGAAGGATTCTCAAGATTCATAACCTGTGCTTACAAATGACTGAAAACGCTAACCGCTATTTCATTGCTGTCCGGTGAGAAGTCGTAGTTGCAATGAAGCGGGGCGTTCTTCAGTAATGAAAACACAGGGGAAAGCCGCTGAAGAACTGCTTCTCATGGGCTGAACATTTGAAGTAGAGCTGTCAGGTCGGAGAGTAGCGATGTCTTCTGACACATCTCGTAATTCGGTTGAACAATGAACAATTGTACACCTACGAATAAGAGATATTTTGAAGACAAACTCAGATGTCTGCAAAATCATTCGCATTATCGCAGTGTGATGCAGCGGGAGACTTGTACAGACTTCTGTTACCGTGCGGTAAACAGAAAGATGAAAGAGTCCAAGAGATCTCTGTTGAAAATTCTCGCAATGTCGAAGGCGATGGAATCTAGCATCACAGCAGTAGATGGTCCTTCATTATTGCGAGAATCCCCGTTAATCAGAGACCTAAGTCCATGATTGTTGGGCAGAGATACGGTTCGGTAGTCAATCAAAGCAGGGCAGAGAGAGACATACATGACCGTGCATATCGAAGGCCCAGCTGATACTGAGCTGCTATCAGGCAGTTCAATACGCAGTAGTTGAGCCTGAGCTCCGCTGGGACTCGTCATCCTGAGTTGCCAGGTAAATCCATTATTCCACGAAGGAATGCGTTCGGCTAGAACTACCGAGCATAAAAGATATGCTCGAGCAATTATATTTAGGCGAAACGAATTTCGGTAAATATAAAAGTTGAAATGGTGTTGTCGTGACAAAACCATAAGTATATAAAATTGAAACTGAAAACTCCTGGGAGGTTGCAGGCAACCCCGAGTTGCAGTTCAATTAGAATACTTCTCTTATAAGTCGCAATCCGTAGATTAACTAGGATATGCACCTACCCCTCGGACAATTCAACTGCTTAGTAGAATCATGTCGCGAGGTTAATATACGTAGTATATTTGTAGGATTCTGAACAATGATCTCCATCCTAAATTCTTTCCTTCAAGAAAACAAAATAAGGATTGGAGATCGACCACCTTCGATCTCTATCAAAGAGAGTGAAGGAGAAGTCTTCCTCGAAGGAAAGCTTCAATGGTGAACAGAATACTAAGACGATAGTTCAAGCCAAACTGGATATTCCCGTCCGATCTTCTCTATTCCAGGTTGGTCGCCTACTGTGAGATAGTTTCTTCAGCAGCAGTCTTCTTCCCAATGCTAGAAATTCCAGGAATTCGAGCATAGGCGAGGTTCCCGATTATCGTGTATATCGGGGATTCTCGTCTCGCTCACTTTGGACCGTGGTCTCGCGTAAGTGTTTGGAGATCGTAAAACTCGAACACTGAATGCGTTAGAAATTCCGTAGAATTCTAAGCAGTCTGCGAAACCCCCACCGAATTCATCAAACGATATCGGCTGGTGGTCCTTCTCGATTCCCGTAGAAATCGAGAATGGGGCAGGATTCCTCCTCAACGACCGGGGCTTACGTCAGGTAGGACCCGAAGGTCCCCCCGGTAGCGCAGTCCCGAACGTGGGATCCTACAGAGAAATCTCTGTAGGATCCCTCCCCTTTCCCTCGTAACCGTAAGGAGAGAGGGAATGGGGGAGGAATTGGATACTCGCTCGCCTTCCCAGTGGAACTAGCAGTTGGAGAAGAGTAGGAACAGCCATCGCCTTGCGGCGATGGCCTCTCAGAGTCTGGGAAAACGTATCGTCAGGAGAAAACGTTTTCCCGCGGAGGGTTACGAACTCTCACTGTAGGTAAGGGTCTGCCGCCACTGTGAACGTCGTCTGGGTGGGGCTGATCGACACCTGACAGGAGAGAGCCGATACCGTCCTCCGACTCATTCCAGTCCTCGTCGAGGTCGAAACCTCTCAGGAGGACCGAAGGAGTATTCAAAATACGGTGTCCGAAGACACGTAGAAACGCCGCTGTCGCAGTAGAGGAGGTGGAAGTAGCTTTTTTGGGATCGGACCGGCCAGAACTGAGAGAGCCTTCTTGTCCGGAGACGAGAGACTCTGGTTCGAGACAGAATCGGCAAGTTCCGATCGCGGCAGACCCACCGTCGGTTTGGGTTCCCTCTCGGGCCCCAAAACGACTCGAGCAGAGACGTGGGCTCTGCTGGTGGGAGCGGCAATCCTTCCGCAAGGTCATTATGCTGACGAATCAGCTTAATGACTTCTGCAAATTCCTCTGTATCTCGGGAGTAACCGTGTCTTGCGGAGTCGGACCGTCCAGTCCTCCAACAAGAACAGATCCCGAGATACTCTTCCTTCAGAAGGAGGAACAGCGGCAGACCCCTGACGGTCGCCTCCAGCTACTTGCGCGTATGTCCTGGTCGGTCCTAGAACCGTGCCTGGTCCATACGGCGTCATAGCGGGATCGCGAGCGGCGCACCTCTCGCGATCACTCATAGGTACCCTCGCTCCCTCCCGGTGTAGCCCGAGGAGGTTGAAGGTACAGGAGAGGCAGACCTGACGCTCCCCCCTAGCTCGCTGGCAGGACCAGCGTGCTTGGAGGGCTGCTGCTGATCGTCCACCCGCGCAGTGGCGATCGAGCAGCAGGACCTAGCCTTGCCGCTCGCCTGGGGCGAGAGGCTCGGCTGAGAACGTCGACGCTGATCTCTAGCGTCAGGCGAGCTGTTGCTGGTTACCGTCTCCGCCCGGTCCCGATGGGAGCGGCGTCAGGTGACCTGCTAGGCTCGTTGTCGCGGTGAGACCGGCGAGCGTCCTCTCGGCGCGTCGAGCCGCTGGTACCGACGACCGCGGGGACCCCTTCCTCGCCTCAACCCGTGGCTGGTCAGCGACCGTCACGTCAACCCGAGCAGCCAGCTGGTCGCTGCGAGAGCGTCCACTGGCCCAGCGAGAGTTGTCTGCACGACACTCGCCAGTCTTCTGCTCCGCGCTTCGGTCTTGGCGGCGAGCGAGCTCGAGTGTCAAGACTTTGGCTGGACGGTCTCCCGCGGGAGACCGTCCACTCGGTATTTCTCGCTAACGAGAAGCCGAGGCGGATCCTGGTTTAGCGGCAGAACCGCTAGAACCAGGCGAGGAAGTGCCAGCCGAAGCTGGTACTCCTCTGGTCCCCGTCTTCTTCTCCTTGGTAGAAGAAAAGACGGGCCCTGTTCCCGAGGGAGCAGGAGGACCAGCAGAAGAGCTCCCCGAATCGCCGGAGCGAGACGGGCCCTTAGAAGATCCCGGGTTTTCTTAGGGGGGAAAACCCGGTTACCAGCTGGTCGCTGCAAGAGCGGCGCTGGCCTGGCAAGAGTCACCTGAGCGTCTCTCACCAGCCTTCTGCTCCGTGCCGCGTCTTGGCGCCGAGCGAACTCTGGCGCCGAAACTTGGCTGCACGGTCTCCCGAGGGAGAACGTACACTCGGGATCTCTCGCGAACGAGAGACCGAGCCGGAACCTGGCGTAGCGGCATCGCCGCTAGCACCAGGCGAGGAAGTACCAGAGCTAACCGATACTCCTCTGGTCCCCGTCTATCTCTTCCTTACGGAAGGGGAGACGGGCCCCGCTCCCGAAGGAGCAGGAGGACCAGCAGAAGGACCCCCCGTCCCACCGGGGTGGGACGGGCCCTTAGAAGTTCCCGAAGGAGACTTCTTAGGGGGGGAAGGCAGCCTTCTTCTTCTTCGGCTTATGGGCCTTAGAAGTCGAAGGGGAAGAGGCAGCAGCAGACGATGAAGACGAAGATGACAGCTTCTCTTCTCTCCTCTTCCTCGTCAGCTCACGCAGGACAGTCGTCAGGTCCTCCATCCAGGCCGGAGCCGGGGCTATTGCCGAAGCAACACGGCCCGAGTGCACCTGTCCGGAAGGACCTGGGACTGGGAAGACACACCGGGGCAGGACCAGCATGGACAGGCACAGGAACCAGGAGCGACAGGAACAGCAACCAGCTCAGGAGCGGCAGGAACAGCGGCAGCGGTATTTAGACCCAGAAGGGACAGCCAAGCCAACAGCGGGAATCACATCAGCGGCAGGTACGGGCAGGCCCAGCGATCGCCTCGTTAGAATCATCGGCAGCCAGCGGAACCTGGGTCCTGGCGGCCGGTCCAGGGGCGAGCTGCTGGAACAGCGGAAGTCTAGGGCAGGCAACACGAAGAAAACAGGCGGCGGCGGCAACCCCACCTCGGTACGGCTGCGGCCCTAGTAGCGGCAGACGCGGGGTCATCGACACAGCATGGGGAGTGTAGACCAGGAGGGGGGGGAGCAGCATAAGCGGCCGTGGTAGTAGTGGAGACCGCCCCAGACCTCGCTAGACGCTGCAACAGCCCGTGGATGCTAGGCACGCCCTGCCTCCGCGGTGGTCCATACCTGTCCAAGGTCGTCTCCCACGGATGTAGCATCTGCGGTAACATAGATAGATTAGTAAAAGGGGTTCCCTCACGCACGGGGGGAAGACATGCCCCACCCGACGCAAGGAAGACCCCAAATACAAAATACAACGAAGAAGCTGAGAGGGGGGCAGGAAGGAAGACGAAGAATCGGATACCAAGGGAGTCGCGGGAGAGCTTTCCGACGACTTCCTGGCAGGACCCTTCGCTTCCCCTAACCCCCGCACAGCAGTGAAAAGTAATATGAAAAATGAAACAGAATACTGACTGCCCTTGCCGATTCACTTCATAGAACTTAAAGGGGAAAGATCAATTCCCGGGTAAGAACGGAAACTTGATCCAATAATATGATGCTATCATAAAATATATATGAAAATGAAACAGAATACTGCACTTGCGATTTCATTTTCACATAAAAAAATCGTAAGGATCAATTCCCGGGTAAGAACGAAAATTGATCCAAATTAAATTCATGCAAATAAATAAATGAAAATGAAAAGAATATTGCAATTGCGAATCCACTTTCATTGCATTCTATTATACAAAATTAAAAGGCTCGTGCCGAGCGCAATCACACTCTCGGTAACGAACGCACAGGGCAAAAATATAATGAAAAGAGTACTTACATTTTTCAATTACACACTTTCGCCCAAAATACATGACTCGGCGCGAGCGCGCCCGCCCTCGGCACCGAGACATAATTCAAGGGTTCAATTCATGAAAAGAGAGGAAATCGCCGCATCTACGGCGATAACTCCATGTTGGTTCATAATTAAGTAATGAAAATGAAAACAGTGTACTTACAGTTTCATTTTCAAGTCAAACAAACCATTAGTAGAAAACACAATATAAACAAAGCATACGACGATGAAGCGGGCAGAGAGCGATGACGAACACGTCCTTCACACCCGCGGCCGAAAGCAAAAGTGATTTGTTTACCTCCCAGTCGCGCGGCGCGCGACTGTCGGACAAGCAGTTAACTACCGTTCTCCCCTTGTTCGAAGCTTACGACCGTTCCAGCTGCCGCTAGCTACTTCCTATTGTTAAAGGACCGATGGTTTGTATTACGTATCGGAACAACTATCTTTCCAATGGTATTTAATAATGTACACTTTGCATAATTAGTATAGCAACTAGGAGTAGACAAATGTTCAACTAAGAACCTGGAAAATGCATTTTTCCAGCTTTCATCCTGTCTCTATAAATATGCATGTAATTGGTACAGAGCTTGCAATATAATTTAAAGTAATATAAATTACCATTATATAGGTGTATTAAAAATTATATTTGATGCAATTTATATAGCTGGCACGGTTCAGTGTATCGAATTGAATCCTGGAAAGGCTTTATTTTCTATCTTGATGAAACTTACTGCTCTAATTGATTATTTGTGTTACATATACTTATACTTAAAGTACCCTATATTTACACCCAATAATAATAATATTAATAGGGAAAAACTCTCTATCACGAGAGTATATATAATGTTCTAAAGGGTCCACAATAATACAAAGTGTAAAAGGTCCGTGATTTTGGACTGAAGATAAACCCAGGGAAGGGTTCGAAAGCTATCTGTAAAGTCTTCAAATTTATACACGGACTTTTTACACTTTGTATTATTGTGGACCCTTTAGAACAAAATAATAATAATAATAATAATAATATGATAATAATAATAATAATTGAGGTATTCCAATAATTGCTAATACCTAAAAAATACTTTTATTGTGTCCATTTATCACACAAAATATTAAAGCTTTACATAAGTTTGAGAACTGCATAAAATTATGGATATTTTAAAAAATACAGTGCTACCTCGTTTGTCGAATGTTTCACATGTTGAATACATATTATGTTTTTTGAACGAAATATCTGAGAAAATGTTGTATTGTTTGTCAAACAAATGCTTGTACTTCGAACTGACCGATTAACTTGTTTATACATAGTACTTGTATTTGACGGCCTACTGCATCCTACAAGAAAAACTGTTTGTTCCTACACGATATACAAACCCTCGGTCCTTTACATAAGGAATTAATTTTTTATGTAAAGGACCTCAGGTTTGTATGGTTAGGAAAAATACAATTTACTTTCAAAAATTGTGATTTGTTCCTACAAGATATACAAACCCTTGGTGCTTTACAAAAGAAAGTAAGGCAGTCCCCGGCTTACGACGATCCAAGGTTACGATGCTTTTCAATTATATTCATCAGAAATTATTTCCAGGTTTATGACGCATGTTCCAAGGTTACATCGCTTACGAAACTGATCTGACGGAAGAATATGACTCCAAAAATGTGTTTTTTATGAAAAATGCAATAAAAATGCAGTTTACATAGTTTTCAATACACCCAAAGTATTAAAAGTAAGGTTTTCTTAAAATTGTTGACGATTTTCTGGCTTACAACGATTTTTGGCTATTGACGCATCTCGAGAACGAAACCCCCATCGTAAACCGGGGACTGCCTGTAATTCCCTACGTAAAAGGCCCTCAGGTTTGTATAGTTAGGAAAATTACAATTTACTTGTAAAAATTGTGATATTAACAAGTTTTTCATTTACAATATTATTTAGTTTAATGAAAACCATATTCGAAAAAATAAATATAGGAATAAAGCATTTAAAATTTTGCATAAAATATGTAAAAAATCATACGTCACCAATGTCACGCACAACTGAGTTAAGACTGAATGACGAGGGAGCGTTGATATGTTGAGGAAAGGAGAAGAGAGCTAAAATATAACTGTATTTAAGTAAAAGCAATAACAATTAACATAAAAAAGGGAATTTCACAATAAATTTAACATAAAGATAAAAAATGAAAACACTCAAATGATACAGAAACAATAAAAAATTCTTAATTGAGCCAGTGTTCGGTGTGCCGAGTGAGACTGTATAGTTTAACCATATTCAACAAAATAGTAAATGAAAGAATAAAGCTTTTAACAATAAAATTTAGCATAGTGTTTTGAGGAATAATGAATGAATGATTTTAAGTTCTCATGTGTCGTGATATTATTGAGGAGAGAAGAAGAGACATTTAAATCTTTACAATAATATAAATGTAAAAGCAGTACCAATTCACATAAAGAAATAAAATGATATTGTTAAACTACAATAAAGTTTTGTACATACTTACCTGGCAGATATATACTTAGCTATAGTCTCCGACGTTCCGACAGAATTTCAAACTCTCGCGGTACACGCGACAGGTAGGTCAGGTGGTCTACCTTACCCGCCGCTGGGTGGCGGGCGTATGAACCAATCTATCTCTCCAGCCAGATTTTTTCTCTTTCACCTGTCTCCTGAGGGGAGGCTGGGTGGGCCATTAGACATATATATCTGCCAGGTAAGTATGTACAAAACTTTATTGTAGTTTAACAATATCATTTTGTACATGAACTTCCCTGCCAGATATATACTTAGCTGATTGGCACCCTTGGTGGAGGGTAAGAGACAGCTAAAGTAATAAGGAGAGATAAGAAACAACTGATGTTGTAGGATATAAATAACCTTGGTTCTTACCTGTTCAGGCAGAAGACTTCATTGATATTATCTCTGAGTCTGCGTTGCCTGGAGAGCTACAGCTAGGACGTGACCTGATGCTGAAAGACTCTCGGATCTATCCACTGGGATATGTGATCCCTTTGTGTGGTAGAATCCAAGTCGGATCCTGTTAAAGGGAGTTCGTCCCTATCTTAACAGGTCCTAACCACTACTACTGCAAGGAGCCACACTCATCAGACCACCTAACCAAACTACTAAAGATTAGTATTACGACCTAAAGAGATGCCTTCATGCATCCTCTTTGAGGCAACCAACAACAACAAATACAAGGGGGAAAAATTTATACTACTAAACAGGATGAGTTCCAGCTCCTGCCCCAGCACTGAATCCGCAGATACGTACGGGCCCAAGGCGAAGCATTTTTCGTAAGTGATTCTCACATCACGTAAGTAGTGGTTCGCGAACACTGACTGACATCTCCAGAATGTTGTCTCCATCAGATTTCGCACGGACATATTCTTGTTGAAAGCAAGAGAAGTTGCTATGGCTCTTACTTCGTGTGCTTTCACTTTAAGAAGCCTAAGATGTTCTTCTCTGCAGGATCCGTGTGCTTCTTTGATGAGGCTTCTCAAGAAGAAGGACAATGCGTTCTTCGACAATGGACGAGTAGGCTCTTTTACTGAACACCACAGGACCTCTCGGTTGGCTTTCAGTTGCTCTTTTCTTCTAAGGTAGTATTTCACCATTCTCACTGGGCAAAGAGTTCTCTCGGGTTCTTCTCCTACCAAAGAAGATAACCCACGAATTTCGAAGTTGTCTTGGGCCATGGACTTGATGGGGTTCTCATTCTTTGCAAGAAAACCAGGAAGGAAAGAGCAAATGAGAGAGTCCTCCTTAAAACCCACATTACCATCAATCGCCTGAAGTCACTCACTCTCTGGCGGAAGCTAGATCCATAAAAAAACAGAGTCTTCCTGGTAAGGTCTCTGAATGAGGCTGAATTAGGGGTTCAAACCTAGAGGACCCAAGGAATTGAAGGACTACATCCAAATTCCAGCTAGGTGTCTTAGGATACTGCATTTTCGTTGTATTAAACGACCTAATAAGGTCCTGTAGGTCCTTATCTTCCGATAAGTTGAGGCCCCTGTGCCTGAAGACATTCGCCAACATTACTACGATAGCCTTTAATCGTCGAAACGACTAACGCCACATTCTTGTCTTAAGAATAAAAAGAAGTCTGCAATTTGATTCACAGAGGTACTGGAAGAGGAAACGTTATTCCTCTTGCACCATCTTCTGAAGACATCTTCGATTGGTACACTCGTAATGTGGAAGACCTCCTCGCTCTAGCGATTGCCTTAGCAGCTGCTGACGAAAAGCCTTTCGCTCTGACCAGTTTCTGGACAGTCTGAAGCCAGTCAGACTGAGAGCGGGGAGGTTTTTTGTGGTACCTGTCGAAGTGGGGCTGTCTGAGTAGATCGCTCCTTAGAGGAAGCGATCTTGGAAAATCCACTAGCCATTCCAGCACCTCTGTGAACCAATCTTGTGCTGGCCAAAAGGGAGCTATCAAAGTCATCCTCGCGGAATCTGACTCTGCGAACTTTTTTAAAGTCAACCCCAGAATCTTGAAGGGGGGAAACGCGTATACATCGAGTCCTTTCCAATCGAGTAGGAGAGCGTCTATCCCTATTGCTCCTGGATCCGAGATGGGAGAGCAACTACAGATCCAGTCTTTTGTTCTTTGAAGTTGCAAACAGGTCTAAGAGAGGCCTGCCCCACAACTTCCAAAGGCTCTGGCAAACATCTTGGTGCAGAGTCCACTCTGTGGGAAGGACCTGATCTTTCCTGCTGAGGAGATCTGCCCTTACATTCCTTTCTCCCTGTACGAATCTGGTGAGAAGTTTTATCCCCCTTTCTTCTGTCCACAGAAGAAGATCTCTTGCTGTTTCGTACAGAGAGAAGGAATGCGTCCCCCCCTGTTTCCTGATGTATGCCAGAGCCGTGGTGTTGTCCGAGTTTATTTGCACAACTGCTCCTGTCACATCTGACTCGAACTCCTTCAGAGCAAGCCACACGGCTATTAGTTCTTTCCTGTTGATGTGCCAGGAAGACTGGTCCCCCATCCAGGTTCCTGACACCTCCTTGGTTCCCAGAGTCGCCCCCAACCTGTTTCCGACGCATTGGAGAACAACACCAGGCTGGGTTTCTGGGATTGAAGAGGCAGTCCCTGCGAGAACTTGTCGGGATCGCCCACCATGCTAACTCCTTCTTGATTTGAAGAGTAATTGACAGGGAGAACTTCAAATCCTGAGAAGGACGACTCCAATTCCGATGAGAAAGAATTGGAGCGGTCTCAGGTGCAACCTTCCTAGGGAAACAAATTGCTCCAGTGAGGAGAGCGTCCCCAGCAGACTCATCCACTCCCTCACTGTGCATACTTCTTTCCCTAAGAAGGTTGTTACTTTTTCGAGTCCCCGGAAAAGCCCGAAAACTCAGAGAGTTCATCTGGATCCCCAGATAAACGCACTCTTGAGCGGGAATCAGACTTGACTTCTGCAGATTGACCAGAAGTCCTAAGGAATAAGTCAAATCCAGGGTTTTCTTCAAGTCCTTCAGACAACGATCTCTGAATTGGCCCTTATAAGCCAATCGTCGAGATAGAGCGAAATCCTCACCCCTTCCAGGTGAAGCCATTGTGCCACATTCCTCATGATGGCCGTAAAGACTTGGGGGGCCGTGGAGAGGCCAAAACACAGGGCCCTGAATTGGAAGATTCTTCCCCCAATCATGAATCTTAGAAACTTCCTCGAGGAAGGATGGATTGGTATGTGGAAGTAAGCGTCCTGTAAGTCCAAGGACACCATCCAGTCCCCTGGACGGAGTGCTGCTAACACCGAGGCAGTGGTCTCCATCGTGAACTTCTTCTTTTCGACGAAGAAGTTCAGGGCGCTTACATCCGAACACCGGTCTCCATCCCCCTGAGGATTTCGGAACTAGGAACAGGCGGTTGTAAAAGCCTGCCGAAAGATGATCTGCCACTAGTTCGATCGCCTCCTTTTCCAGCATCTGATCTACCGCTAGTCGGAGGGCTTGATTCATGATGGGGTCCCTGTATCTGGCCGTCAACTCCCTCGGGGTATTCGTCAAGGGAGGCCTCGAAGAGAACGGGATTAGATAGCCCTTCCTCAAAATTGACAGGGTCCAGGCATCTGCGTCTTTCTGGGCCCAGACTTCTGCAAACTGTAAAAGCCTGGCGCCTACAGTTGTCTGAAGGACTTGAGTCTTACTTGGGAGGTTTGATTGACTTCGTAAAAGTCCTCCCTCTTCTGTTTGGTTTCCGACCTCTGAACGAAGAGGATCTAGAGGTAGATGCCCCTCGAAAGGGTTCCTGAGAGGTCGGCTTAGCTTTCTTTGTCTTAGTCTGGAAGGTAGGGCGCGGCTTCCTTGCAGACTGTGCTAGAAGGTCCTGCGTAGCTTTGGCAGAGAGAGCCTTCGAAATGTCTTGAACCAGGTGTTTAGGAAACAGCTGTGTAGAGAGAGGGGCAAAAAGCAAGACGATCTCTGAGCATGTGAGACCGACTTTGTTAAAAATGAGCAAAATACTGATCTTTTCTCAAGACCCCTGCTCCAAACAGTGAAGCTATTTCGCTGGCCCCATCTCTCACCGATTTATCCATACAGGATAAGACACAATTCAAATCCTCCGGAGAAAACGTGTCCGGTCCTTGAGTTTTCTTGGCTAGGACTCCGAGGGACCAATCGAGAAAGTTGAAAACTTCCAAGACTCTAAAAATGCCTTTAGAATGTGATCCATTTCATTCCTTGCACGTAGTTCTGGCCGAATTCAAAGCTGATCTTCTAGTGGCGTCTACTAGTGCCGAAAAATCTGCGTCAGCTGAAGACGGAAGGCCCAGTCCCAAGGGTTCTCCTGTCTATACCAAAATCCTGTCCGTCCTGAAAGCTTCGACGGAGGGAAGGCAAACATTGTTTTCCCCGCTTCCTCTTTAGTACGCATCCATGAACCGAAACTCTTGAGCGCTTTCTTCATAGAAAGAGTCGGCTTCATTCTCACACACGAAGATCCTTTCGTTGCTTTCGCTGTGGAGAACAAAGAGTGTGGTGGAAGGAAGGAGGCAGCAGTAGGGCTCAAAGACTCTCCGAAACTCCTGAAGGAGAAGTTCTGTGAGCTTCTTGTACGAAGAAACTGTTGCCGATGTATTAGTTTCTTCCTCAGAGGCTTCCTGGTCTTCTTGAGGAGGAGAACGGGGATGAGGATCCTTATGAGAATCCTTAGATGATTTCCTAGCTGGGGTACAGTGCGATGAAGGAGACAAAAGTCTCTTGAATGAGGAGAAGATTCCAAAGTAGAAAGGCGTACAGGAGAACGACGAGTTGTAAAAGAAGGACGCTTATCCGAAAATTCTTGTCTAAAACTCGCATTCTCTAGAAAGACCACGTCTATCCCTAGGGAAACTACGAGAGGGAGAGCGCCTGCTAAGATCCTGTCGCCGATCGTGAGGAAGAGCGGCTACTAGGCGCCGAGCGCCTATCTGTCACAGGGCGCTTAGTGGAATCCTGGCGCCTACCAAGCGGCGAAACGTTGCTAAAAATAGGGCGCCTTTCAGGAGCAGGGCGCTTTAGAGGCTCTTGATGCCTACGAAGCGGAGAGCGGCTGCTCACTCTCCGAGCGCTTTAAATTAAAAGAAAACAGGGCGTTCTGCGAGATCTTGGTCCTTACCAAGGGGAGAACGTCTGTAAGGCTCCGAGCGCCTAACAGAATCAGGGCGCTTGAGGCGTTCTTGACTTCTAGCAAGAGGAGACCGATCAGGAGTAGGGAGTCTCGAGAACGAAGAGCGCCTACTAGAGAACGAAGCAAACGAGGATCAAGGTGTCTTTCTCCAGGAGAACAGCTACTAAACGAATGACGCTTACCAGGAGCAGGGCTCCTACTAGACTCTTGATGTCTTACAGGGGAGGAGCGAACTCCGTGCGATGAGCGCCTACCAGTCACGTTATCCGACGCCCGACTACAGTAGTCGGAAGGAGAAGTGCGCCTACTTTCAGAAGGGCATTTCCTAGGTTCTCTGAGAAGACGAGGAGAAGAAAGAAGAGACGGAGACGACGAACCAAGTCTTCTATGACCTGAGCGACTCTCTCTTCTTGCACGAACTCTAGAAGAAGGAGAAACAGAAGGGGCTGAGCGTCTACCCGAGGCAGGAATCCGATTTGAGGAAATATCTTCATAGTCCAAGGAGCGCCTATCCGTCGAATGGCGTCTCGACACCTCCGAGCGTGAGTGGTGTTCCTCTCGTGAAATGTTACGATGAGTAGAAGAATCCTCAAAAGAAGGAGAACGCCGATTACAAGGAGAGCGCTCTTCGACGAAACGCGCCTCGATCTCTTGATCGGGAGAGACAAATCCTCCTTCTACGCGATCTCGATGCCAAGGAGTCCGCCAAGGCTGTGATCTGAGCTTGTAGGCCCGCTAGTACTCGAGAAGGAGAGTCCCCAGGATCTTCTTCCGAAGCAAGCTCAGCGCGAGGCGCGGGAGAAGGAGGGCGATCACCGGATCTCATAGGCTTCTTTGCTTGCAAGGAAGCACACAGAAAAGTCTTCTGGGCTGGACGCTAACGTACTGAAGGGAGCCTCCGCAGCCCTCTTCAACGGGGCGTGATGCCTCCTTAGAGCTCCACCCACGCTTCGGCGAAGGAGAAGAGGATGACGAAAAAACACTGGCGAAGAATATTCTTCTTCTTACGATCCAAGGCAGCCTGGGAGCGAACTTCAGGATCTGCCGAGGGGACGCTGCACTTATCATCACTGACACTCTTACCTTGCATCAGTACGAAGATTCTTGTCTTCCTTAGAACACAAGGAAGCTTTTGAGGCCGCCGCCTCCGAAGACGAATCTACGGCTTCGGTGCGGGGAGCAGAAGCTGAGACCTGGGAGGAAGGTTCTAAAACTACATTAATGTTAGTTTCATTCTCACTCATTCTCGACCTGCTCGAGCTCCTTGAAGAAGCTTTACGTACCCTATCCCTTTCAAGTTTCCTAATATAAGAAGAAAGAGCCTTATATTCATCTTCGTTCAAAACCTCACACTCTTGACACGGGTTACTAAACGAACATTCATTCCCCCTACATTTAACACAGAAAGTGTGAGGGTCCACCGCAGCTTTCGGTAACCTCACCTTACATCCATCGGTCACACATACTCTAAACAAAACCGGAGTTTTGGAAACAGAATCAAAATCAGACATTCTACAGGAAAATCCAGCGCAAAGTCAATAACGGTCCACAATCAGCGTATGCCAAGCCAACATAGAGCGAATACGTCACCAAAATGTTCAAATCAATCTCCAGGCAAGCGAGAAATGAAGAATATATCGGAAGAAACGACAACAGTTGTTATCGCTTCAGCGACAGAAAAAAATCTGGCTGGAGAGATAGATTGGTTCATACGCCCGCCACCAGCGGCGGGTAAGGTAGACCACCTGACCTACCTGTCGCGTGTGCCGCGAGATTTGAAATTCTGTCGGAACGTCGGAGACTATAGCTAAGTATATCTGGCAGGGAAGTTCATGTACAAAAATGTAATTTCACAATAAATTTATCATAATGATAAAACATGAAAACAATCAAATGAAATACAGTAAAAAAAATCTTACTTGACCCAGTGTTCGGTGCGCCGAGTGAGATGATAGAGAGAGGAGAAGAGAGGTCAGACGGGGATCTGTTTCCTACTGACTTACCGGCTGGGCTGGGATGATTATTCGCCTGTTTCTTTCACTTAAACTTGATTTGCCCAAATCACTTCTTTTTGAGGCAAAATACCTGTCTAGTGACAATTGCTTTTTATGATTTTTTACCACTGTAAAAGTAACTAAGCTCCATAATAAACACACTGGTGCCACATTCATCCTCTGTGTGCCTTTGATTGTTTGTTTAAATGACTTTCTTGTGAAAAGTTATTTAATTTCTCTTTCTGTTTCTTGCATTCTTTACTTATTACTTATTTGTTTGCAAAATCCTCATGTTTATTCTAAATTTTGCTATTTGCCAACAGTAAGTTGATGTATTGTGGCATAATTAATCTGGCAAAATTAATCTCTCTCTCTCTCTCTATCAATTCCTTTGATTATCCTTGTAAAATGTGAATAAAATTTATTTTGTTATCAACCTTTCCCTACTGCAAACATTTTGGTTTCCTCAAAGGATTCCTGTCTCTCCTCCCTCCATCCCCCAGCCATCCGTGAGGCATTTTCACCAAACAGTTCGTAAATCGTACACGGAACAAAATTTTTCAAAAATTTTACTCCATGAAACGTACCGTTTTATTCCTTTACATCTTAGTTTAACTTTTGATCCCATTAATAATAGAAAAAAATGTGAAAAGGGAGACTTTTTGGGTTGCTGAAATGAATTATCCTGATTCCCTTTACTTCTTATGGGGATACGTATTTGTTTCATATTTCGAACAAACCGTATTTTGAACAGCCTTCTGGGACGGATTAAGTTCAAAGTCTGAGGTACTACTGTTAATTGTAAATATATCCATATTGCATTGTAAGTATATAACTTCTCCAGTAACCAACTGGATGCAATGGCAAGAAATTAACTAGTATATAGTTTTCAAGTAGGTTAGCAATATAGTACAGTAAGACAAAATATATTAAAAATATAAAATCTTACCTTTGAGTTTCCCAGTATTCCTTCATAATGATATATATTATTTGCTATGTTTAACACAACTATTTGGTCATTTAACTTTGTTTGTATGTGAAACAATTCCAGTAGAGTATAGTACTCATACTTATTATCAGTTACCTTTAGTATATATTAGAACTACGTATTAGGTTTGACAAGGATTTCATTTAAAGAGCAAAGCTTAGGCCTTGTCTTCCTTTCCTGTGGCCGCTTGAGTTTTCCTTTGGGTGCTGTCATAGAACATTTCCTACAGATAGAATGATGCAGCTATTGCCCACATCTTACTTAAATGAAGTATTAGAGCCTTAGCTAGATACTCCTAAAATGCTATTCATCAATATTTTTTTCCGACATCATTAATCTGGGCGACAACATTAACTTCTAACCTTTCTGTTTGTTATATCTCAGAAGGATTACAATGTGTACAGACATTCTTTCTATGAGCTTATCATGAAAGTACTTAAGTGAAAAACAAATTTTTTTTACTCTCTAATTAATGAGCCTCAGTCTTTCATTTACAAAGAATGTTTCTTACAGCAAACCTTTTGGAATTACAGTCCTGGTATCTGAAGTCATTAAAATTACTCATTATGAAACAAACATCAAAGAAAAGCATGTATCTTCTACAGAGAAAGTAATTTCAAATACTATATACGTATTCATAAGCTCAAGGCTAAGCTTCTGGAAAGTAATAATGGTCTTACGTAAAAATAAAATTACTTCCTATCTGCTAAGAATAACCTTCCCACTTGCAGTGGACGTTGCTTACATAATAAATGTTTGTTTCCTCTGAGGCACTGATGTCAGCTTAAACAATTAAGGAACCGTTTTAAACTCTTTAGTTGGTGTTCTTTATATTTATTTATTTATTTATTTACTTGTTTATTTAATTTAATTTCTTTATTTAAGTGATGACCGAGAATCTCAGCCATTACCTTATTTGTCCTGTGTACGAAGACCATGTAAAGGAGATATATTCTCTTTTATTAGATGAATGGAAATGTCATCTGCCATTGTGCCACAGCAATGGATAAGCATCCAGACTTTTGCAAATTAATTCTGATGCTGTCTTGATTCAGCATCTGGGGGCTGTGTGTTATATCTCTTCACAATTTTTAAAGTGAACTGCATTTTAGAGAACTCTAAACTGTCATGGTGTGCCACAGGTGACTTCTGGATTTTGTTGTTTTTAAAATTTACTTATTTACTTAATTAAAGGCCAGGGAAAGAAAACTGTAGAGTAAGAAAGAGTAAGAAAGAAGAATAACTCACTTCTAATAACAAGGGGAGATAATTTGTCACGAAGTAAATTATATATAGTTGGTAATAATCTCAATAACACTTGCTGTCAGGATTTTCAAAGCTACAATAGATTGTGGTAGACACTGGACATATCCTGGGTATGTTGACCACTTATTATACAGATAAGTTATGACCAGACCTAACAGATTGCTTACGTAAACTAATGGCCTCTTGCATCTTCTGATACCCGACAAAATTATTCATTCTCATCAGACCACTTCCTTACATTCTCACATTGAGGGAAAAAAATCACACTCATTACCCCCATGTGACCATTATGTCCAACCAGATACATTCAGCTTACGCAAAACTCATTTGTGCAGAACCTAATACTTCCATCTCTGTTTGCTGTACATGACAAAATGCAAAGCAAAACAAGCCCAATACCATACAGGAGAAAACAGCCAGAAATAGTACAAATTATTATAACTGCTTCACAGTGTATGCACAAGGACACGGCATGAAGAATTCTGACAAGATCATAAACATTTCAACACCACCTGTTGGGAAACAGGGACTACAGACAGTCCATCTGGATCAGTCAAGCATTATTCTTTGTATATTTTGAATGCTGACTGCTTCTAATGGTACGAAGATATAAGCTAACTTTAACAGAAGGTAAGATTTATCCCAAAAATACTAAATGGCATGGTAGATTCATATGTAGTGTAAGACTAGCCTCTCAAATGCCTTGGTTTAATTTAGAGCTTAACCTTGAAAAACAATTAACTAACTGTAACAGGAATTGCTTCATCTCAAAACTGCGATTTTATTTCTTAGTAAAATAAAAAGGGACATGCATGAAGAGAATCTACATTCACAATGCTTAAGGTTAATTTAAATTTTGAGTTTTAAATGAAAGGAATCCTGCTTCTTGCCCTATTCTCAATAACTTCTCCACTAAAAAGAATAACAATGTTTGACCTTCGGTAACATGCAGTTTAATCAAATAAATATACGTATCTCAACTTACAGAATCTGTTTAGTAGAGAAACCTTCTTGCAACAGCATGTCTATCATTTTCTTCAGTTTTGGAACATTCATTCTTCTTAAGGTATGGTCAAATTCCCCTTGTTCCCTGAGATCTTCTAAACTACATCCTAACCGCATTATCAAATACTCCTCAAGAGATCTGCATTCACCAAGAACATCCTTCTGAGACTGATATCTATTGAGAGTCCTGTAAGATAAAAAATTATTTTCATAAACTTTCAATGTTCCATGTATAAAAAACAATTACTTTAATTATGCTTTACTGGTGACCCAGTAAAGCAGAACAACAAACTTTTATTTTCTTTTAATACCAAAGTGGTGAATCTAAACTCTACCTTTAAGCATATTTCTCAGGGCTAGTGGTGCTGTACCTTCTTTATAAACCATTCAAAGTCAGCATGTTTCATAAAGCTTATTTTTATGTATTCAATTCACCCCCTATGTATTCTAATCACTAATTCTTGAAGCTCTCAAAATTAAGCCTAATGCAGTATACGTATCTTCACACACAGTAGCATGAAAAATAGTGTCAGCATCTGGGAGAGTGCTTTCCTATATATATACTGACTTCAAATCCTAAAGTGTTTTCTTGCAAGAAACATTAATGTTGATTCCCTGTTGTTCTGGAGTGTAAATTTTAGCAATTGGTACAATTATTGCATCAGTTGCCCTAATGTTTCAGACAATAGGCAGATTGAAGTATTCAGCAAGCAGTATCTGGCAACTATTTGCCTGACTGCACAGGCGCATGATGTGCTATGTGTGGTGACAGACTAAGTTTCTCTTTCTTGATAGTATAGTCGCTGTCTCCTCCTAAATGAGTTTTACAAAGAAATTGACAAATGACAAAAAACTCTTGCATTTTAATCCTGACAACAAAAAACCATTTTTAGTCCAGGGTCAAGCCACTAGTTTCAAAGTCCCATTCTTTATTCCAAATGCCGTTAGGTTTGGTAGCAAAGAACAAGAAACTAAGTGCGAACTCACGTTTTTTAGGGTGAAGTTCTGTGGTGACTTACATGCTGGGTATGGTTGCAGTATTGTCAAACTTTCCCAAGCAATATGTAGTTAGCATACCCACCTGTTAGGAAGACCCATGGTTTGCCGCTGTAGCTGTAGGAAAAAACGGACCTTTTGGGATGTCTGCCATGACCTCTAGGTAAAACCTTAAGTCCTTGAACAGGGCATAATGTTTTGTCTGCTAATTCTAGTTTACTTAGAATAGGAGATTTCCTTCTTAAAAGAATCCCATTCTTGGCCAGGAATGACAGGCCAGAGGACAATAATAATTAACTGATCGTCAGCCACTTGCGTGATGTATTGTCCTTGTTTACGAGGGCCCAGTTTGCTAACAAGCGCACCTGATGCTAATGCAATCAAGGAGAATACATACTGTAGCTTGCGAGTTGTGGTTTCGGGTCCACTGAATTGAGGGGCTGATCAAAGTCTAAGCAGTTTGTTCAGGGACCAAGTGATTGGAACACTTCTCGAGCGGATCTTTGTAGTGCAAAGGACCGCAGAATGGAAGTAAAAACTTATATACTGGGGTCAAATCATGAAATCATAAAACAATGGTTACATTAAGGGGGCCAGCCAGAACCCTTATATATGGGGGTATAGGGCAAAAAATGCAGTCATGAAAAAATTCATGGAGCTTCATATGGCAATTGAGAATACGTATACGAAATATTTCGTCAAAATTCCTCTTACTTTCGTAGTTACAGGGTAATTAGTTAACGTAACTCAATAAGCCTAAAACATTGATCCGTACAAGAAAATGCAATATTTCTTCTATTATCATAAATTTTGATAATTATTGTCAAAGAAATTGGGAGAAATGGCATCTGTTGACATTCCCCAAGTCGAGAAGGGAGACTTCAGTTCAGTCAGCTACCAAGTCCAAGTTCAGTGTGAGCACAAACGTCAAGTAGTCTACACGTTCGAGTTTTACCTCTGACATTTGCTTGCTTTTACGTATGTTTATGTATGTTTTGGCAAGAATTTCATCATGCCAATGAGGAAAAGACAAGGAAAACATCTCGCTAACATACAGACGAAGAAAAATCGTTCAAGTATTATTACAGAATATCATAATATACGCGTAGTTAGTGAAGAGAGAGGGGAGGGTTGCATAGTAACGCCCCCGTCTTACCTGACAGCACACGTCACACTGTGCCCAAGGCTACGATCTTTGAGCAAAGAGATCTTCATTTATGATAACTAACATAGTTTTGGTTTTTTAATACTCAAAATGGAAAAATTCGTAATAATCATGATTTATTAAATTGTCTTTGTAAAAAGAGAGTACACCTTCCAGTTTCACCTCTGACATTCTCTTGCATTTATGTTTGTTTATCTTTGTTTCGGCAAGAATTCATCATGCCAAAGAGGAAAATACAAGGAAAACATAGCTAACATACAGAAGAAGAAAATTCACTGTAATAAGCTGAGTTAGTGAAGGGGAGAGAGAGAGTTGCGTAGGAGGAAGTGCCCCATCTTGCCTCAAGCAGTGCCCCAGGCTACGATATATGAGCAAAGGGATCATCATTTATGATTAAATTAAGATAAATAAAATAGTTTTGGTTTATTAATACACAAAAAAGAAATATATTCATAATAATCATTATTTATTAGCACTCTTTATAGAAATACGAAGGAAAACTTTGAACGCCCATATCTCAAAACTATACTTATTGACCTTCAAAATCTATCTTCTCACTTAGTTTAAAGCTATAACATTGGAATTTTGGTATATAAACTCAGAAAGACATTATAGAACAATCAAATGGAGCCCTTTTTTCCAATTTTTGTTTCGTCTTTTTTTTATAAATTTTTTTTTCCTGATTTATAGGGTTTATTTTTTACCATATTGAAAAATTCATATCTAGCAAAAAAAAGGTTGATTTTGACGTAAGGAAAAATCTATTTCTGGGCGATTGGCTCGTGTCGCCAGCGAAATATCCTTTAATCTATTATTTCTAGGTAAATGTACTAACACATACCAGAGAATAAATAAAATAAAGAAAAAGGTCAGTATGACTGACTCGCTCCACCCTCCTAGGAGGGTGTACGGTATGAACCCTACTAGCTAGTTGAGACCACTACCACTAGCCAAATGCCAATAGAAATCTCCCACTACAAAACCCTCCAAGAGGGGATCCGTCCCACAGAGGGAGCAGCTCGTACTACTACTACACCATCCCACGCTTGCGACTGCTGCGCCTCTAGTGGCCATCCTGAGTTAGCAGACAATCTTGAGCGAAGGGATGGGTAGGGGGGGTATTTCGCTGGGCGACACGAGCCCAATCGCCCAGAAATAGATTTTTCCTTACGTCAAAATCCTTTTTCTGGGCTCAGCTCGTGTCGCTTGCGCGAAATCGTACCAGAGAAACAGCACAAGATTGTAAACAAAGTAAAAATAAAATATAATAAAACAAAATAGGTCTCAAATGAAAGATACAAAATAAAAGAATGAATATAATTGCTAAAAGATACAAGTACACAGGTAAAGCAAAATCAGATTATGCTTAAATTACCCTTAAATCTAATTATGTTAATAATATAAGGTAATTTACATATATACAAATAGGTACAATGACTACCTATCACAATAAATCGGTGTAACAATGTATCAAAATAGAAATAGCAATTAGTATAAATTTACATAAATATTTGATCAATGATAAAATAAAAATATCTTAGGAATGTATATGACTTAATATACAAACCCGTAACCATTGCATTATGATGTATCCCCTAGCATAAAAATAATGGGGATAACATCTATGAGATCAGTATGGTAATCAGATGTGAGTGTCCCTAACCAGACAAAAGGGGCACTTATACAATCATAAAGCAGCTAAGACACAAGGTAAATGTTAATGAACAAGGCAGGATAGACGAACTGTTGGGTGAGGCAGTAGGAAGGAGGACTGAATCTTCTACTATAATCTAGCTAGAGTCAGGGGTGGGAAACTATGTTACCCGCTGCTACTGCTGGGAATTTCAGAGCTTCCAAGGACTTAAGGTAGTGACGTTTTGAACACTGTCGGCGATTTCCATCCGGTATACTACTTTAAATCAGCAAAAATTCATATGTTGGAAGTAAGTAATTAATTGAGGTGGCTACTCGCCCTGACATCATGTGCTTTTGGAAAGGAGTCCGGATTGGCTTGTTTGATAAAGTACAGGATTTGTTGCCTGATGCCTTTAGTGGATAAAGTACCACCTTTTTCCCTCCTAAAGAGGGGCCCCGATGAGGAAGAGGAGGTCCTGGATAGAAAGGCTCGTAAGGTTGAAACCGGACAAAGGGAAACATCTTGTGGAAGGGGTAGTACCTTCAAGGTTCCCACCTCATCAAAGGATCTTCATTCTTTGCTAAAAAGCTACGTTCCGGAGAAAGTAGCACTTCCCCCGTGGGAAGGAATTGAATATGATCCGGATCTCTGGATAAAGCCGACAGTCTGAAATTCTTGCTCCTGAAGCTAGGCTAATAAAAACAGAGTTTTTCTTAGGAGCATCATAAACGAGCATGTGTCATTATCGGTTTCGGAAGCCAGTTTTTAGAACATCGTTTAAGAACCATGAAACTGACATAGGCTGACAGAGGGCCTAAGTCTAGCACATGCTTTAGGAATAGACGAGAAATAGGTATCTGTCAAGTCTATGTAAATCCAAATTGAAATATCTTTTTCAATGCTGACTTGTTTGTCGTAATCGTGCTGCTGCTAAACCCTTTTCAAATAAAGATCTGAAAAAGGATATAGCAGAATTAACTGTCATGATTCTGATATCAGACTCTCTCAGGAAGATTGCTAACTTTTTGACGGCAGCATCATACTGCCTCAAAGTTGAATCCCTTTTTATCGGATTCCAGGAAAAGAATATTCTGAGGGTCAATATTCGCCTCTCTTTTTGCCGCAAACTTCATGAAATCCATAAAGTTAGGGTTTTGAGCATCCCTGAGGAAGCGAACACAGTCTTCGTTTGTACTGACTGGGAGAGCTTGGGACTGGGGATCCGAAGGGGACGAAGACCCAGTTCCAGGATCAGGGGGTACCAATTGCTCTTCGGCCAGTCTGGGGCTACTAGAGCCACTTGACCCCTGAATGTCCTGAGTTTGTCTAAGACCTTCATAAGGAGATTCACTGGAGGGAAGACGTAAATCTTCTCCCAGTTGTTCCAGTCCAGAGCCAGGGCGTCCGTGGCGTAAGCCAGAGGGTCCAGGTTGGGGGTCTACATAACACGGTAGTTTGTGGTTCGCTTGTGATGCGAAGAGATCCAACCTGTAGCCCTGGGACTCTTTGAAGGATCCATTGGAACGAACTCTCGTCTAGAGACCATTCCGACTCTAGGGGTACTGATCGGGATAGGGCGTCTGCTATGACGTTTCTTACTCCAGCTATGTGGGTGGAGGAAAGATGCCAACTGAATTTGTCTGCCAGGGAGAAGATGGCTATCATGACGTGATTTAGATGACGTGACTTGGAGCCTCCTCTGTTTTATGCAATGTACTACCCACTGCGCTGTCCAAGACTAGCTTTATGTGGGAGTACCTTGGTGGGGCGTAATCTTTTCAGAGTCAAGAAGACTGCCATTGCCTCCAGTACGTTTATATGGAACTGACGGAACTGGGGTGACCAAATTCCTTGCACCCTTTTTGACCTGGGAGTACCCTCCCCAGCCGCTTAAGGACGCGTCTGTGTGGATGGTAATCCCTGGTGGAGGGAACTGAAGAGGGACTGACAACTGACAGATTCTTGACTTTTGCCCACGGCCGAAGCCGGTTCTTTAGAATCAGAGGAACTGAGATAACGCTTGTCCCATGGACTGACATTTGCTCGAGAGCGCCAGATCCTGGTTAGATCTTTCAGTTTGGCTTTCATTAAGATGTTCGTTACTGAAGCAAACTGGAGAGAGCCGAGGATTCTTTCCTGAGCTCTCCTCGATGCTAGTTTGTGACTTAGAAATTGCTTGACTGAGCTTCGCTCTTTCTTTTACCTTTTGGTGGATGGAATCGCGAGTGTGTGAGGATAGATTCCATTGAATGCCTAGCCACTGAAAGTTTGACTCTGGGGTGAGTCTGACTTGGATCTGTTTATCTTGAATCCTAGATATTCTAGGAATTGGATCACTTTCAGTGTGGCCTTGTTGCATTCCTCGACTGATGGGGCCCAGATCAACCAATCGTCGAGATACGCTACTACCATAATCCCTTGAGCCCTGAGCTGTTGCACTACTCACTTCCGCTAGCTTCGTGAACACCCTGGGTGCCACGTTGAGCCCGAACGGGACTACCTTGAAGGAGAACGTCTGGTCTCCTATCTTTGAAACCCAGATACGGACGGAAGTGTCTTGCAATAGGGATATGATAGTAGGCGTCTGTAAGATCGATAGATGTGGTGACGGCCCCACGGGGAAGTAAGGTCCGCACCTGTGAGATCGTGAGCATCGTTGAACTTGTCGCAGCGGATGGCTAAGTTTAAGCGGGACAAGTCTAAGATTACCCTTCTTTTGTTTGAGCCTTTCTTTGGAACGCTGAACAAGCGATCTTGAAATTTTAATCTCTTGACTTTGACTATAGCTCCTTTCTGAAGGAGGTCCTCTGCGTACTCTGTCAATTCCTTGGAAGGAAGTTGACGGAAAGGTCTGGCTGGAGGTGGGTTCGTCAACCAGCTCCAACCCAGCCCTTTTGACACTATGCTCTGAGCCCACTGGCTGAAGTTCCACCGGTGGCGAAAGTGAAACAGCCTCCCTCCTACCTGAAGTTCCTCATTGGTTCTGGTAACCCCCTCGACCTCCTCTGAAGTGCTTTCCCCTATTGAAGGGACCTACCCGATCCTCTCCCACGAAAGGACCGCTTTACCTCTGCCTCCCTTGTTCGAGCGGTCATACTTCTGAGAAGCTTGACTCTCGACGGCTGGATTGTAAAGCTGGAGAGATGGCGTATGAGGTGGAGGGTTGAGGCTGAGGGGATATCACATAAATAGCTGTGATTGGCCTTTAGACGTGGAGGGCTGAGCTGTCTGCACTAACGGCACTGTAGGAACTTGTTGAGGGAAGCGCGGCTGCTTCTTTTGGTAAGGTTGGAAACGTCTAGGCTTCCTTTGTCCCTTACCTTTTGGTGTCAAGTCTTGCCTTCTCCTAGCCATAAGACCCCAACGGTCCTTAAGGCTTTGGTTCAACCTCGTAGCCTCTGCTTGTACTTCCTTTACCATAGCTCTGGGAAGAGATCTGCGCCCCAGATGTTAGAAGAAAGTAACCTATTCGGTTCATGCCGAATGGTTGCCTCAAGCAATACATGCTTCCTGCAATTTGTTTCTAGCAGTGGCAAACTCGAACATGTCTGACTGCACCGTTTGAGTCAGGGCTTTGGTCATAAGCTTAAATTGTTGGTTCTGAACCATAAGCCATGGTTGCTACCTCGGACATAGCCATCAGGTTGATTGACCTGGCTAGTCTTGTTTTCGAGTCAAACTCCGCTTGAATAAGACTATCCGGGAGCCTGGGCAGCTTTTCACACAAATGCTCCATAGCACAGTCAGGTTTGAGTTTGCCAACTGTGAAAGTGTTAGGCAAGTCCTCCCATAATTCTCCAATTGCACGGGAGCAACGGAGAAGTGGGGTCTGCTTCTTTCAGCTGAGGCATGGTTTCCCCTTTCTGAGCTGCTGAGATGGTCGACCTCGCTATCTTGGTAAGGAAGGGAGCGGGGTACCTTCATCCATCGTGAAAATGGTAAAGGGACTTTTGAATGGTTGGATCTTGGTATTTGAACAGTCCATGTCATCTAGACATCTAAGCCATTCACGTTGGGCCTGTCCCGAGAATAGAGGACTGTCTCCTTTGGTACCCTGTCATCTCTAACCATAGCCGAAGGCGTGAGCCTAGCGTAGCCTATGAAGGGAGGCTGTAGGCCTTCCGGGTAGAACTCGAAGTCCTCTATTCTTCGAGTTCCAAACTCCGGTATGGAGATGAGACCATCTTGGAAGGAGCGATATGACGCTACCCTCCAAGGATTGTTCATGGAGAAAGCGGGCAGCGAGTCATACGGGGGAAGCTGAGATCCACTAGTGTTAGAGGTTGAGGGAGAGGCAAGGGGGGCTTCTCTTAGGCCGGCTATAATGGTATCCTGAGAAGTTATCCTATCCGACAGGCGAGATATCATATGTTCCATACTCGTCTTAAGGGAGCCTACCAAGTCGGCCCACCTGTTGCAACAGGCCAGCATTGGTGTCAGAGCCGGAGCTGCTGAGGAGGTGGAGGGGAGACTCTGAATAGGCACCAAAGGTAGTGGAACTGGTGATACTGCCGGGGTACGGGATTTCTCCTTAGGCTTACTCTTTGAGGACTTGGAGCCGGAGCTAGACCCTTTAGACCTGTCTGAGCCGGGATTACGAGCCGGAGACTTACGCGAAGAAGAAGACGAGGACGTCTTCTTCGAGGACGATGACGTGTCTTAGTCAAGGTCATATGTTTAGACTTGATCTTAGGCCTAACCGAAGCCTCTGGAGGAGTATATAACTCATCACCGGTAAAGCCTGGGAAGGATGGTGAAGTTGCAGGGGTAGAAGAAACAGTCATTCCCAAGGGGGACCCTTGGGTACCTGCATTACTTACCTCGACCAACAGGTCGTCTATACCTACCATAGGTTCAACATTTATATCCAGGGTTGCGACATCCGTGAGATATCCTGGTCTTGTTCAGTCAAGGAGGCCGCCAGCTGTTGTTGGATAAAGGCAATAGAGGGGTCCGCCTCTACCGGATCGACGTATCCAGTCGCCTTGCCTCCGGGGAAGATTAACAAAGCTAAACGCTTCTCCAGAATGTAGGGCTGACCCTTGGCGGCGTTCTTGCCAAAACCTCCGACCCAGGCCCGCAGGGTAGCCAATGCCGTATCTCTTACTGCCGGAGCCTGTAAGAGAGGATATATTTTAGATTTAAGAAATACTTAAAACTAAAACTTAGGATATAACTTAAACTAGATGCCTTAAGTTAAAGTAATGATGAAAACTTAAGAAGTAAAAGAGGCGGAGCGGCATGCGGAGATGGAATACTTACGCCTTCCAAAAGCTGGCTCACCAGATCGTACATATGGTACACGTCTCATGGTACCAGACCTGGATGTCCCCGTGCGGAGTCGCGCATGGAGCATGGGACCGGCAAACTTCGTGTCCACAGGGGTCCTGAAGTGTAGCGGAACATCCCGGATGCTCACAGTTGGTGGCCTGTAAGTGGGAAGACACATGAGTATCTTAAAGGGGGAACACTTACAGACTAAGGACAAAAGAACTCCGTTACGTGCGGAGCTCGGAAAAAATTTGGGCATAACCCCTCCCTGCATGGCCTGAATAGGCTATAATCCCTCCGGAGAGATCCGGTAAATACTAAGGAGGGGTGGGGATGGTTTAAGAAACTTAAGATAAACTTAAAGATAACTTAAACCTACATGCAAGTAACCGGACTAGGTCCAGTGAAGCGGAGTGTAGTAACTCAGCAATACGGTACGGTTAGTAAAGACTATTGTATGCTCCGGTCCAACTATGGTGGACTATACCCTTCCGCTGGATACCAGGACTCCGGTAGGGAGGAGCTCTAGTAAGGAGGGAAGGGCGAGATGACATACAGACTCGCGCTAACCCGGAGCGACAAGGAAGTAACGGAGGGGGGGAAGGCCAGAGCCCCCCACAACGTACCACCCGGCCGAGCCGAGAAGCGGAGAGGTCGGAACCGAAATCAGGACTGTCGGACTCCCAGGCCCCTCCGGTGGAGGGGAAGGGGGAGGCAGGCTCGGGCATGCTGGGCGAGGCAAGGACAGACCGACCCACCCCCGCCCGACTCCTATGGGAGAGCGGGAGAGGGGAAGGGGACTTGCATGGCGCCTGGCTGACCCGTGATCACGTTAGTGACCACGAGGCGGAAACTAAGATACGGAACCAAGCCTAGGCCAACCAACTGATCAGAGAGAAGCTATCGGGAAGCAACCAGAACTGAAAAGCGGTAGCATATAGGCCAATAGGGCGAAAACCAACTGATCAGAGAGAAGCTATGAGGAAGCGACCGAACTGATCAACGGTAGACAAGGCTCTATGAGCCAGGACCTAGGCTAAGCCAGACGCCAACTAACCTAACAATAACAAAACATAAAAATATAATATATAATGAAAATGAAAGAAAGAAGGTACAAAAAGCAGGAGAAAAAATCCAGGAGTGTGCGACTAGCCCGAAGGCAAGTCTACCACTCAAAGCTAGTCAGGGGCCGATACAAGGAACCTGAACTAGGGTCTGGATAGAAAAGCCTACATAAGGTGAAATACATACACGTATAACACTTGAGTAGACGTAAAAGGCGGATAATCAAAATAGAGCGTAAAATAATAAGGGATGTTCTAGGTATGGGAGACCAAGAACGAACCCAACATGCGGCAGGACCATGCTGCCATGCTTCCAGCCCCCGAGAACGTATCTATACCTAAAAAACGGCAAATACCGTCTCGGGGACGGAAAAGACTCGCTAACCGTAAATACTGAGTACTTAACTTAGCTGCTGCAATAGCTGCACGCTCCATTATCGAAAAATCCGAAGAAATGGCACAAAATACACAGAGAGAAAAATAGCACATGTGCTCGTGAGTGCTAACTGAAAAGGATGGCCACTAGAGGCGCAGCAGTCGCAAGCGTGGGATGTGTAGTAGTAGTACGAGCTGCTCCCTCTGTGGGGACGGCTCCCCTCTTGGAGGGTTTTGTAGTGGGAGATTTCTATTGGCATTTGGCTCGTGGTAGTGGTCTCACTCGCCTAGTGTTCATACCGACACCCTCCTAGAGGGTGAGCGAGTCAGTCATACTGACCTTTTTCTTTATTTTATTTTATTCTCTGGTATGTGTTAGTACATTTACCTAGAAATAATAGATTAAAGGATATTTCGCGCAAGCGACACGAGCTGAGCCCAGAAATATGACTTTTAGAAAAAAAACTCTTCATTCGATTGGAGGTCTACATCAGGTCTATATATGGTAGTAATCCTAGGTCTTAATATTAAATATCAAGGGAGGAGATAGAATTTGAAAAATGGTTATTTTCGGAATAAATCGCCCTGGCGTCACAAAACCGAAGGTCAGAGGCGAAAATCATATGTGGTTTGGAGATATCCCAAAGTCAACTTATTAAGTGGTATGAATTATCAAAGTCCTGTCCTTAAAAAATGGCATTAGCCGGCCGGCCCCCTTAATGCTGCCGTATTCCATGATGTTGTAACTGGAAGGCATTTCTTTAAAAAGGGATAAGAAATTTTTAAATTGTTTCCCTAGAATTTTTGACAGGGCTCTAAGTACAGATACAGGGGGTCCTCGAGTTACGACGTTGATCCGTTCTTAAGATGCGTCGTAACATGATTTTCAGCGTAAGTCGGAACATTGAAAAATACCACATGATTTAATGTAAATACCTATCAATAACACGAGAGAAACAATTCCTTACCTTTATTAATTTGATTGGCTTGCACACTGGAGAGGAAGCTGCTTGGTGCTGGAGAGACTGGGGGAGGTAGTGAAGAGAAAAAGAACCTCCAGAAGTTGCTGGAGATGCTGAGGCAGGTGATTCTTGAGGTGAGGCAGAACATACAATCTTTTCGCCTTCTCCTGAATCACCATAAGGCTGACTGGGATACGCCGTTGATTTTGGTCTTCCAACCAAAGCACCAATAACCTTTCCATTTCAATTATTAGACCACTACGCTGCTTAGTTATCACTGTCGCTTTCATAGGAGCAGATCCTTTCACATATTCAACGATGCGCTCTTTATCTTTGATAATGGTAGCAACGGTCGAACGGCTAAGGCCAAGCGAGCGGCCAATGTTTTGTTGGCGTTTCTCCCTTCTCAAGATTGCTTTATAATGTCCACTTTAATTTCCATGGTGATGGCCTTTCTTTTCTTCGATGCACTACCATCAGAAGAGTCCGCCTTGCGCTTGGGAGCCATAACAAAGAGCAAAAGTTACAAAAACGATACAACACGAGAGAGAGAGAGGCAGTGTAAACAACCAAAATGGCGTATGGGCGAGGAATGAGCGTAGCAAAGCGATGCCGTCCTCTCCCCCACAAAGCGTATTCTTCCGCCGTGCGCCCGGAAACTAGTTCGCGTTTGTTTACGTTGCTTACGACGCTAAACCGCGTAAGACGGAACGACGCAAAATATTATTTTTTATATTTTTATGGGGGCGCGTTCGTAACCACGAAACATCGTAAGTCGAGACCAGCGTAACCCGAGGACTTACTGTACTGGTACTGGCATATATGAAATCTATAATTTTTTTGCATTAGGTACCCTAGCAACTGTTGGGTCAAGTAACTTTCAGGTTACAGATATTTCAGAAAATCCACCCGTGAAGGTCTTGGCTTAAAGGAGGATCCCCTAAACAAATTTCCATCCTACTGACTGGGATAAAACTGCGGACAGTTTTGGAATTTATCTCTTCACCTGTTATTAAAGTACGTAATAGGAACCAATGCCTGTTTGGCCAATTTGGGGCGATGTATTAAGTAAGCAGTTCCTTGGTAGATTAGGAGTTTGCTCCACACCTAGAATTCTGGATTAATGGAGGAATAGGGTATAGCGTCCTCCATTTATTTGGCAAGTAGGTCAACTTCCATTTGTGGAAGCATATTGGCTATTTTCTGAACGAGTGGTTGTCTAACTCCACTCTGTTGAGGCTGTCAATTTCCTTGATAGGGAGTCTTACTATTACACTGAGAGATGCCGTAAGGTGAACTGCAGACAAGTACCACTTCCTTTCTTGCCCCATCGAATGATGGCTAGTATTACCACATTGAGAAGAGGCGAGTATCATTCTGACCTCTTCATGTAGGACACTGCAGTCATGTTGTCTAGAACCAACCAAATGTCTCTCTTCTGGAGGTTTGAGTTTTTTGAGAGAAAAAGGCAGCCATCAGCTCCAGAAAAATTGATACAACAATCCCTCAGAGTAGCTAAACATCTCCCTGCCACCTGAACGATCTTTCCCTAACCTGTCAACAAGGCATTTATACGTATTGTCATTCATACAGACTGAGAAGTCAGGGGTGACCTGTAACCACCAGAGATTCCTTCCGGGATCAAAGCCAAAGTATCTCCCCACCTTTTTTAATCTTTTGATGAGGTTCATCTCGCATCTTGTTTGTTGCACGCAATAGCAAGAATTTGTTCAAATTCATTTGTTGTAATCCCACGGACAGGAGGGTTGCAACACGCCCGCAATTCGATGCAGAGGACGAAGCAGCCGCTGCAGATTACACAAGGGAAGATACACTAACTCTCCAAGACACCAACACTCGAGAACACGTCCGTGTATTTCCTCCCTCGTAGGCGAAGAAAAAAGCAAAGTCCTTAGCCTTTCAATGCAAGCTGATACGTCGACATGGCGTAGAGGGGGAAGAGAAGAGGAAGACAGTACTGGTTCCTTATGCGATCTTTTCACAGGAGGTGGGGACGAAGCAACGCGTTTCCTTTAAATCCTCCCAACCAACAAGGCAGCCAAGTAACATCAAAAACAGAGTCCAACCTCTAAAGCACTGCCTGGCATATAACCTCAGACTGATCTTCAAGAGAAGGCTCTGATGGGACATGGAAGGGAGATGTAGCGAACTGGGCAGTGTTCGGATGATGACTGGAGTGGGAATCATCGATGGAGTGACGTCACAAGAAGTGATGGCGTCACGGCTTCCCCTCGGTAAAAGGGAATCAGACGCCACTGGCAGAGGAATACAACAAACGGATCCCGTGACGTCATCAACGGGGCTGATACCACAGCTTCCCTCCGACTTGAAGAAGCGGCAACATTCACAGTGAAGCAATAAAAGATGGCTGATCCAGCTACCCACAAAGACGAGCCGGGAGGAGGGGGGATGGCCTGGCCAGCCTGAGGACGGGGAGGGGGGTAGCGAGCCTCCAAAAAATGCGCAAGCAACCCCTCCAAGGACGGGGTACCCCCTAGCCCAAGCGTCTTCCAATTGCCGCCATCTTGGACGCCACCAACTCTGGAAGAAATGAGAGATGAAAAAGCCTCCCCCTTTCCCAGGAATCAAATTAATTCCCGAAGAAGAAGGGGCGACATTACAAACATCAGTCTGGTGGCCTCCTGATACTTCCAGGGACGAATTAATGGAAGAAAAGGAAGGAGACACAGGAACTATGCTACTATGGGGGTTGAACTGCAGGAGATGAAGCATCGGGAAGAGGCGGAAAACCTTCCCATGAAGGAAGAGTTGAAATCCTCCGATGTTCTCTCTTGCTAAAAAACAACTTCTACTGCTCTTTAGGCCATGCCCGGCATTCTGTGCAAGGATTCGTTATAAGTACAAAAATTAGATCGGCATCTACTGCACTTGATGTGGCAGTCAGTCACTAGCCAAAGCCAAAAACACGAGACACAGAAACCTTGAGTTTCTGGGGGCACACATGTTTGACGAGGCCGAGAAGGAGCAGAAGAACCCATAATATCAGCCAAACACACACACACTAAACACAAGCGAAACGGGCAATGAACCGGGTAAGAGCCAAGAGAGGTTAACACGACTCTCGCCCAGGCGGTCAAAGAAAAGACTGACGCGCTGTCATAGGTGAATGAAGACCATTCTTCACCCGATCTATGCATGCGTTGCCATATATCACAAGATTCCTTGCTTTCATCTGTTTTTTAACCAGATCCAGCTAGGCACTAGAAATTATCCTATTGTTAAGACCGAAGGTTTGTTCACGTATGAACAAATGTAAGAGATGCCAACATGTACTGTACTGGCAAAATCAAATTGTACAAACCACTAGTACATGCAACAGGAGTACACGAAAATCATATCAAGGCAAATGTACAATAGGCTATTTGTGGATCACAGGGCGTCCAGTATCCAATATACACTCTGAAGGCAGGGAGTTCTAACGTCCAATTTACTGTCTTGTAGACACACTTTTGGGGGACTGATGATGAATTAGTAGCTCCAGCCCTTCGTACTTAGCCTTCAAACCCTGACAATCCCATGGATGAGAAGATATAAGGTTTTATTTTTCTGGTAGAAACTTTAATCAAAGCATTACCAAGACTTCTTAATGCACTGAATTAGAGCTTTCTAATGACAGCCTCATTGAATGTGGATGATTTGTTGAGCTTTGTATCATTTATATTTCTTTCTTTGGGTTACTTTTTCAGGGTTGTGTTGAGCATGAAGATGATGATCGACAAAAGTTCCTGCTGGCTTTGTTTCAACAGATGCTCCCTCTGTATTCCAGCTCTAGTCATTTTCATGGGTCAAATTCAATTTTGACATCAATGGTGGAGGTCTCTCCCATTTTTTAGTATAAAAGGGAGTAGTTTTGGGTTTCTGCAGTTTCTTTCATTGGTACAAAGGAGTTTGTTTTTCTCTCTCTCTTAAGTCAGGCAGTGAAACTGCCTCAGAAAATTCAGAATTGCTCATAATAATGAGTAATGGTTTCATAGTATGAGGCAGTGCATCCTCCTTTGGAGAGCTGTCCTACTCCCTAGAGGCAGTGTGACTGCCTCTTGTGGTTTGTAGTTCCCTAAAAGGTTGCCTAACATTTCTAATCTGAATTGCACTTTTTACATTGAAAACCCTTTATATTAACCCTTAAACGCCGAAGGGGTATAATAAAAATCGTCTCCCGCATGCCGAGGGGGTCTCGGAGTGAGCGCTGAAGCGGAAAAAATATTTTTTACAGAAAATCACAGCATGCTTAGTTTTCAAGATTAAGAGTTCATTTTTGGCTCCTTTTTTTGTCATTGCCTGAAGTTTAGTATGCAACCATCAGAAATGAAAAAAAAAATCATTATCATATATAAATAATGCGATATATGATAGCATGAAAACAAAATTTCATATATAATTTTTTTCATTGTATTGTACACTAAATTGCGATCATTTTGGTATATAACACATTGTAAAATGATCAAAGCAAAACAGAGAAAATATTATCACAAAATGATGCATGAATTCATAATGCGCGGACATAAAAAAATGGTTTTTTTTAAACTTCACCATAAATCTAAATATTGTTCTAGAGACTTCCAATTTGTTTCAAAATGAAGATAAATGATTGTATATTACTATACTGTAAGAGTTTTAGCTTACAATTGCAGTTTTTGACCATTTCGAACGAGTTAAAGTTGACCGAATGTCGAATTTTTTATATATTTATTTTTTTATATGCAAATATTTCGAAAATGAGAAAAGCTACAACCTTCAATTATTTTTTGTTGTATTCTACATAAAATTGCACACATTTTCATATATAAAACACTATGAAATGCCTAATATGAAACGGAGCAAATATTCTGAGAATGCGACGTACGCATTTCGGAGATTTGCGGCAGAGAATCCGCGCATGAGGGAAGGAAAGTTTTTTAAATTCACCATAAATCTAAATATTGTGCTAGAGACTTCGAATTTGTTTCAAAATTAAGATAAATGACTGAATATTACTAGGCTGTAAGAGTTTTAGCTTACAATTGCGTTTTTTGACCATTTCGGTAGAGTCAAAGTTGACCGAACGTGGTTTTTTTTTCTATTTATCGTGATTTATATGCAAATATTTCGAAAATGAGAAAAGCTACAACCTTCAATTACTTTTTGTTGTATTCTACATAAAATTGCGCACATTTTCATATATAAAACTTTATGTAACGGCTAATTTAAAATGGTGCAAACATTACGACAATCGCACGTATGATTTTTCGGAAGAGTTACCGTACGGACGTAAGGAAAATGTTTTTTTTTCATAAATTCACCATAAATCGACATATTGTGCTAGAGACTTCCAATTTGTTGCAAAATTAAGGTAAATGATTGAATATTACTAGAATATAAGAGTTTTAGCTTACAATTGCGTTTTTCGACCATTTCGGTAGAGTTAAAGTTGACCAAAGGTTGAAATTTTGGCACTTATCATTATTTATATGAAAATATTTCAAAACTGATAAAAGCTACATAGGTTGTTTTTAGTTGTATTGTGCATGAAATTGCGCACATTTCCATATATAAAACTTATGTAACGGCTAATTTAAAATGGTGCAAACATTACAATCGCACCATAATGATTTTTTCGGAGAGTTACCGCACGGACGTAAGGAAAAAGTTTTTTTTATAAATTCACTACAAATCGAATTATTGTGCTGGAGAGTTCCAATTTGTTGCAAAATTAAGGTAAATAATTGAATATTACTAAAATATAAGAGTTTTAGCTTACAATTGCGTTTTTCGACCATTTCGGTAGAGTCAAAGTTGACCGAAGGTTGAATTTTGCCACTTATCATTATTTATATCAAAATATCCTTTCAAACTGATAAAGCTACAATTATGAGTAATATTTTGTTGTATTCTACATAAAATTGTGCACATTTTCATATATAATACTCCATGTAATGGCTAATTTAAAATGGTGTAAACATTATGTCAAAGTGACGAAATAATTTCTGAGATGTGTCACTGATACTTTTTAAGTGCGATAAGAAAGAAATTCGCGCCTGCGTAACGATTGTAAACAAAACAACACCTTGATTCGTGAACTCCCAGCATCCCCCCAAGGCGCGTGATTCAAAAGTTTTTGGCTGGTAGGCCTACAAGTATTTATCTGCGAATTTTTAAAAAAAACTTTTCTATGTCGACGTAAAATACATCCAATCGGCACCAGACAGACAATTTATCTCAACGTAAAATACGTCCAATTGGCGTTAAAGGGTTAAGAATTCTACTTTAATCAAAGTATAAAGTGAAAATTAATTCTTAAGGGAAAAAGAGAAATGTTTGCATCAACATGTAGCCTACGAATCTGCCCTGACATATATCTCTGACTTTCAAGTTTCTCTATAATAGTCATGAATATAAAAATCCTTATTTATACGACTAATATTCTTAAATTTAAATTTTGAAATGGTTTGATTACAGACTTATTCACAAAAAAAGAGATAATGTGGCTCACCTGAAACTCTCAAATACTGGCATAGAAAAAAAAAAAAGACGCTTTACTGGGACCTGTTAAATCAAAGGTTTAGCTTACATGCACTGACAAATATGATAACATTTTGATAAAGAGAGGTAGTTTTTTCTGAGGCTGACAAACATATGAGTCAATTTTTACAAATCAAAAAAGACAAGCATTAATAAACTTAATTTCAGCATCTGATACAAGCCGTGGGCTTAACAGATTATGTAATTAAGTACAAAATATGTATGATTTTATATTTCCAGACTCAGACAAATCCAGTAAGCTGAAGTCATTTACACTGATGTGATACTACATATAAATGTTTAACACCTAAAGAACAACTCTACAATAAGATACAACTCTTAATTATATTAAAATTGTTGTAACTATACACCTAAAATGGTTTTAACTATGTAACTGTACCTCTCAAAAACTTCTTCAGTACAACGACACATCCACAGCTTTGGTCTCTTGCATCCAGCTCTTATAACTGCTTGCAATCTTCTCTCAGCTATGTCCATGTTATTAAAAAAAATCCACAAGTCATTCAGAATGTCTTCTCGCTGAATATTGTATTCTGGAAAACATTTATATAACTGTAATCAGAAAAGTATTAAAATGTGCAGTACTACAGTTTTATTAAAATCCTGAACCTAACAATTAGCAACGGAGCAAAAATGATATTGTTATTATACAATAAAGTTTTATACATACTTACCTGGCAGATATATACTTAGCTATTTGACTCCGTCGTCTGACAGAAATTCGAATTTCGCGCACACGCTACCTGTAGGTCAGGTGATCTACTTACGTGCCGCTGGGTGGCAGGACTAGGAACCATTCCATGTTCTATCATATTTTTTCTATACCGCCTGGTCCTCCTAGGGGGAGGTAGGGTGGGTATAATTTTGTATATATCTGCCAGGTAAGTAAGTATGTATAAAACTTTATTGTATAATAACAATATCATTTTTATACATTTAACTTACCTGTCAGATATATACTTAGCTGATTCACACCATTGGAGGTGGGACAGAGACAGCTAAATACAGAATCAAACAGGAATCACAACTATCGTTGTAGGTAATAAATAAATAAAACCTTGGTTCCTACCTGTTTAGACTGAAGACTTCATGAATACAATCCAGGAGTCTAGTCAGTCTCAAGAGCCTCAGCGAGATATTGATCTATGGCTAAGAGTTCTTTTTTGTGGTTCTGCCAAAGGGGTCTTACTGCTTACTTGGTAGATCCTGGAAGGACTACGTCAATGGGTGCTTATCCAACTTACTTGACAAGACCTATACAAGGAGCACAACCTCGATCCGATCACCTCAACCTATCTATGTTAGTTCTAAGATTGCAAGAAGTTATCCCCTAACCTCTTGCAAACAACCACAAACTCGAATCACAAACATTCGTACAGTAAAGTACAAAAATAAAAATAAAATTTAAAAAAAAATTTTTGTACAATCTAGCCAGTAAGACGTCTCTTGATTCCCCCACTGATCCAAACTAGGACGTCCGTGCGCCAGCGAGCATACTAATCAGCAGAAAAAACCAACAACTCGTCTCACAAGGTTAGATCTATGTACTATCAAAATTAGAACAAATACAAATTTTTCTAAGGACGTTATGTGCTCCCAGCCCCAGCACTGTATCGGCTGATACAAAATGACCCAGAGAGAAACACTTTTTTCATATATTCTTTAACGTCCTTGAGATAGTGCGATGCGAACACTGAATTACACCTCCAGTAAGTCGCATCCACAATGTCTTTTAAAGACATGTTCTTCTGAAATGCTAATGAAGTGGCTACCACTCTAACCTCATGAGCCTTCACTCGGAGAGTCCTGAAAGATTCTTCAGTGCAGTCATTATGAGCATCCGTAATAATGCTCCTCACAAAAAATGCTAATGCATTTTTTTGACATGGGTCTACTAGGATCCCGAATCCCAACTGCGCACCACAGGCTTTGTTTACATCCGTTTAGTTCATTCTTCTTCTTTCAAATAGAACTTCAAAGCTCTAACCGGACATAAAGATCTTTTAATTCCTCTCCTACTAGATTTGAAAGTCCTTTAACTTCAAAACTCTTTGGCCAGGGTTTTGAAGGTTTCTCGTTCTTGGCCAGAAACAGAGTCTGGAAAGAACAAATTGCCGCATCACTCTTAAATCCTACTCGGGAGTCTAGAGCGTGTATTTCACTAATTCTCTTCGCAGTCGCTAACGACAACAAGAAAATACATTTTCTCGTTAGATCTCTAAACGACGCGTTGAGAGGAGGTTCAAATCTACTAGATGATAGAAATCTCAAAACTACATCGGTTCCAGTTAGGAGTGCGAGGAGAAAAGGTTTTAGAGGTTTCAAAAGATCTAATAAGATCGTGGAGGTCTTTATCTTCTGCAATTCTCAAACCTCTGTTTCGAAATACGGCAGAAAAGCATACTTCGATAACCTTTAGTGGTAGAACTGATAATTTTGATTCTTCCTAAGGAAAATCAAGAAATCAGCTATGTTGGTCATAGAAGTATCGGAAGAGGACAGTTTATTCTTCTTACACCATCTTCTAAAAACATCCCATTTGATTGGTAGACCCGAATAGTTGAAGATCTCCGGGCTCTAGCAATTGCTTTGAAGCTTTGCTTGAAAAGCCTCGCTCTGACAAGTCTTTCGATAGTCGAAAGGCAGTCAGAACGAGAGCGTGGAGGTTTTGATGGTACCTCTCGAAATGGGGTTGTTTGAGAAGATCTCTCCTGTGTGGAAGAGCTCTTGGGAAGTCCACTGTCCATTCCTGTACCTCTGTGAACCAATCTTGAGACGGCCAAAAGGGAGCGATGAGTGTTAGTCTCGTCCTCTTGAATGCCGCAAATTTTCTTAACACCACTCCTAACATTTTGAAGGGGGGAAAGGCGAGGCATCTAGGCCTGACAGTCCAGCAGCATGGCGTCCACCGCTATCGCTCTCGGGTCTTCCACTAAGGAGCAAAAGTTCTCTATCCTCCTGGATAGGTTAGGTGGCGAAGTAGGTCTATATGTGGGACTGCCCCACAGGACCACAGAGCTTGACACACTTGAATGTGAAGGGTCCATTCTGTGGGGAGAACTTGGTTTAACCTGCTTAGACTGCTGCTCTGATGTTCTTTCTCTGTTTTCACGAATCTTTGTGAGAAGAGTCACTTTCTTTTCTTTTGCCAATACAACAGCTCTTTTGTTATATGGAACAGAGAAAGAGAGTGAGTTCCCCCTTGTTTCTTGATATAGGCCAATGCTGTGGTGTCCGAGTGCCTGTACCACTTGACCTAACACCTCTGTCTCGAAGGCTCTTAGAGCTAGAAGAACGCATAAAGTTCTTTGGAGTTTATATGCCAGTCTAGCTGATCCTTCCTCCATTGGCCTGATACTTCTTTTGTCCTAGAGTCGCTCCCCATCCCTTCTCTGAAGCGTCTGAGAACAAGATTAGGTTTGGGTTCCAAACGTTCTAGAGACAAGGCCCCTCGTTCTTTTCTAAGGGAAAAATCCACCACTTCAGATGATTCTTTACCTCCAGAGGAATACTGAAAGTGTCTGAAAGTTGCCCGTTCTTCCAACTCCAAATTCTTCTTAGGAAGAATTGAAGAGGGCGAAGGTGGAGGTCTTCTAGCGAAATGAACTGTTCTAGTGAGGAAAGGGTTCCTAGAAGACTTAACCACTCCCTCACCGAACTCCGTTCTTTCTCTAGGAAGCTCAAGATTTTCTGTAATCCCCGAGCAATCCTTTCCTGGACGGAAAAGCCCGAAAACCCCGAGAATCCATCCGAATCCCCAAATAGACTAAGTTCTGACTGGGGATCATGTGAGATTTCTCGAGGTTCACGAGTAATCCTAACGTCTTTGCTAGGTTCAAAGTAGACTGTAGGTCCTCCAAACACCGTTTCTTCCGACTTGGCCCGGTTAGCCAATCGTCGAGATACATTGAGATGTTTATCCCTTCTAAATGAAGCCATTTGGCCAAGTTCCGCATCAGATACGTGAATACCTGAGGGGCGGTCGATAGGCGAAGCACAAGGCCCTGAATTGGAAGATTTGTTCTTGTACAACAAATCTTAGATATTTTCTTGACGATGGGTGAATCGGAACATGAAAGTAAGCATCCTGAAGGTCCAGGGATACCATCCAATCTCCCTGACGTAGGGAAGACAGAACTGAAGCTGAAGTCTCCATGGAGAACTTCTTTTTCTCCACGTACCTGTTCAGGACGCTTACATCTAGGACGGGTCTCCATCCCCCCGAAGCCTTTGGAACCAAGAAAAGGCGGTTGTAAAACCCCGGGGAGAAAGGATCTTGCACTAGCTCTATTGCATTCTTGTCCCTCATCGACACCACCGTCTGAAGGAGTCTCTCGTTCAGTCCAGGGTCCTTGTAACTCGTCGACAAATCCTTCGGAGATGTTGCCAAAGGAGGTCTGTCTACGAACGGGGAATGATGTACCCCATTCTGTAGGACTAGACAGAGTCCAGGGATCTGCTTCTCTTACGGACCAGGCATCCAGAAAGTATTTAAGTCTGGCCCCTACCTGTGCTTGGAGGACATGGCTGCTATTTGCTCTTTTTAAAAGAGCGGAAGGAAGACCTCCCTCGCTTGTCGAAGGGTTTTCTCTTCGAAGTTGATCGAGTTTGAAGGGGCTCCACGAAAGGGCACCACTGGAGTCCGAGCCACCTTCTTCTGAGTCGTAACTGCAGGTCTACTTTTCTTTGTAGATTGTACAAGAAGGTCCTGCGTAGCCTTTTCTGACAAGGATCTCGAAACATCCTTCATTAAAGATGAAGGAAACAGATGTTCTGACAGAGGTGCGAATAATAGAGCAGACCTCTGAGAAGGAGAAACTCCTTTCGTCAGAAAGGAACTGTAAAGAGATCTTTTCTTTAACATTCCAGATCCAAAAAGAGCCGCCAACTCACCAGAACCATCTTGCACAGCCTTATCCATGCAAGATAGGACACTGTGCAAAGTTTCTGGATCAAGAAAATCTGGCTCACTTGTCTTCTTAGCCAGCACCCCAAGAGACCAATCCAAGAAGTTGAACACCTCTAAGACGTGAAAAATTCCCTTAAGGTGCTGATCTAATTCCGACATACTCCAGGACGCCTTTGCTGAATTGAGAGACTGTCTTCTCACAGACTCTACAAGACTCGAGAAATCTGAATCTGCAGACGAGGGGAGCATCAATCCCATCGCCTCTCTGTCTTATACCAAATGCCTCTTTTCCCCGTCACCTTAGCTTGAGGGGAGGGAGAGCAATAAACAGTTGTTCTCAAAGTTTCCTTTTTTAGATAAAAGCCACGAATCTAAAGACTGGAGGGCTTTCTTCTTCCATTGAGATCGCCGGCTTCATCTTTAAGAAAGCCGAGGATTTCGGGGTTTTTGTGCTCGAAAACAGAGATCTCGGCGAAGGAGGAGCTGCAGGACTAAGAGAATCCGCAAACTCCTCAAGAAGTAACGAGGCTAAAACTTTATAATTGGAAAGTCCCTCGTTAGTTGAAACTTCTTCCTCAGAAATCTCTTCAAGTTCAAGGTTAGAAGGAGATCGCTCTTTCCTGAACGATTCTCTATCAAGAGAAGCCGTTCTAGGAGAAATGTTTCTAGTAGGTGAAGGACTACGAACAATACCGTCCCCACAACTAGTAGAGGCCTCACGTCTAGAAGAAGCCTCGCATCTGGGAGGCGTCACGCTTCTGGCTGGCGTCTTGCGACTTGCAGCGTCCTCGCGTTTACCTGGCGCCTCTCTCCTGGGAGGCGTCACGCCTCTGGTTGACGTCACGCGCTTGCCTCGCGCCTCTCTCCTGAGAGGCGTCACGCTTCTAGTTGACGTCTCGCCTCGAAGCCTTCGTCCTGCTGCCTTGGCGCCTGGCGCTTGCCTAGCGCCTCGCTCCTGGGAGGCGCAGCTTCTGGCTGGCGTAACCCGCTTTTGGAGCATCCTCGCGCTTGCCTGGAGACTCTCTCCTGAGAGGCGGCACACTTCTAGTGACGTCTCGCGCCTCGAAGCGTCCTGGCTGCCTGGCGCCACGATCCTGGGAGCGTCATGCTCTGGCTTGGGTAACCCGCTTTGGAGCGTCCTCGCGCTTGCCTGGACCCATCTGAGGAGGCGTCACTTCTAGTTGCGTCTCGCGCCTCGAAGCGTCCTGCGCTTGCCTGGCGCCTCGCTCCTGGGAGGCGTTCATGCTTCTGGCTGGCGTCACACGCTTTTGGAGCGTCCTGCGCTTGCCTGGCGACTCTTCCGAGAGGCGTCACGCTTCTAGTTGACGTCTCGCGCCTCGAAGCGTCCTGGCGCTTGCCTGGCGCCTCGCTCCTGGGAGGCATCATGCTTCTGGCTGGCGTCACCCGCTTTGGAGCGTCCTCGCGCTTGCCTGGCGACTCTCTCCTGAGAGGCGTCACGCTTCTTGTTGACGTCTCGCGCCTCGTAGCGTCCTGGCGCTTGCCTGGCGCCTCGCTCCTGGGAGGCGTCCTGCTTCTGGTTGGCGTCACGCGCCTATCTCGAAGCTCGCGTCTTCTTGGCGCCTCGATGCACACTGGCGTCTCGCGTCTGGTTGACGTCTCGCGCTTGGAATGCTCGACGCGCCTGACTGGCGACTTGCGTCTTGAAGGCTCTACGCGTTTCGTTGGCGTCTTGCGTTTGACAGAACGGATCCTGCTCGGCCTATGCAAGGCTGATGAACCCGATTCCAAATCAGAGGAAGACAAATTTCTATGGCGAGTCTGAACCCTCGATAGCCTAGACTTCTTAATAGGCAGGAAATCGTCTTTCCTTCTGGGAGGGTCTTTTGATAGAACTCCCACAAGAGAAGTGATGGAATCCTGCATAGTGCGAAGGATTCTTTTAGTCTCTTCATTATTGTCTAACCTCGGTTGTTTAATTACTGAATGGTCCTCCTCTTGAAAACGCTCAGGACTAGAAGTAATCCTGGGTTCATCCAAACGTCTTTTCAGGGGGCGAGAAAGATCCGCCGATCTCCAACCTCTTTTAGGTGAAGAATTCTCCGAGGAGAAACACTCACGCAGAAAGCTTTTTCTGTAGCGTTCTCTGGCATTCTGTGGCGATACAGAAAATGCCGAAGGGACGTCTGACCTGTTTGGGGATCCTTCCACAACCTCCTTAAGTGGCGTTTCGACATTTCCCTTCTCCTCTGGGCTTGGGAGCTTGAAAGAGGTCTAGGCCTGGGAGCGTTGTGGAGACAATCAAACGCCCCCTCCACTGCACTGGGGACACTTAAATCACTATCCACAGCACTATAATCACACTGCTTACCTTCAATGGCTGCCATTTTGGTTTCCATTTTCCGAAGGGCGGCTTTAAGATTCGCAATCTCAGATGCCGAATCTGTGGGTTCTAATAAAGGAGCAGGTACATTAGATGGGGCAGTAAAAGGAGAAGAGGGTATAATATTACTGATAACCCCGCTAGATACAGAACTAGACAAAGGTTTGGAAGAAGACCTCCTCACCCTGTCTCTTTCTAACTTCTTCAAGTATGAAGTTAGAGATTTCCATTCTTCCGCACTCAAATCCTTGCATTCATTACAAGTATTACCAAAAGAACATTCATACATCCTGCATTTCTTGCAAATAGTATGAGGATCAAGCGATGCCTTCGGCATCCTAACTTTACAACCCACATTCACACACATTCTCACCACACTTCCAGAATCAGACATCATGTTGAACAATCCAAATCAAATTCCAAAAACGGTCCACAATCGCATATGCCAGTACAATCAATGCAAATACGTCACCGAGAAGTCCAAACGAAGATCAATTGCGATGCAAAATACGAATCCAGCCGGAGATACCCACAACGATGTTGCCAGTATGGCCGACAGAAAAAATATGATAGAACATGGGAATGGTTCCTAGTCCTGCCACCCAGCGGCAGGTAAGTAGATCACCTGACCTACAGGTAGCGTGTGCGCGAAATTCGAATTTCTGTCGGACGACGGAGTCAAATAGCTAAGTATATATCTGACAGGTAAGTTAAATGTATAAAACCTAAAAATCATTTACTATTCATGGGATTGCAAAAAGCAGACTTATTACTCACAATCAAAAAAAGTACCAAATAATAATTCCATAAAAATGATTCTTGATTCATCAACAATAAAGTGTTTCTATGCCTTTTCTATACTAAAGTTTCAGATTTTTATCTTTCAACACAGAAAAAGTAGTATTATACTTATTAACATTATTAAATGGTTTACTCAAACAACAAAGCCCTCATTCTTATATCTACCATCCAAAAACCTACCTAATGTTAGCTTGAAGGAATGAACATCTTTTAACAATCTTGAAAAATTATAGATGAAATATTCAAAATAGACTAAAAAAAGAAAGAAAATGCAAAAATTACTTATCATAAAATCACAAATAGAAGCTCTGTTAGACTAATTACTTCTATTACTATTTAAAATCTACCATACTTACTATTTAGGAGTCCTATATACACTTCAATACGATGTAAATCTATTGAGAGTAGTCGATGCACTTTTACTATTTTATCTGTTAGGTGATCAACTGGTACCTATCCAGTGAAAATCAAAGAAGTTTATTACAAAGACGTTCTAACTAGTATTCACCTAGGTTAACTTTGACATGTACTTAAACATTAATATATATCAAATTATAAAAAAAACATCTTCAACACAATTTTCATATTTCACAGACTTAGTATTCCAGCTTTGTGAATGCCCTGCTATTGACTATTTCAACATGTAGATGATATTAATCTAAATAAATCCCATAGATACTAATGTGCATTGCTCACATCACTTATTGAGCAATTCAAGACTACTGCATTCAGTAGGAATGGAAAGAGATAAAGAACTCCTACTGAAACCATGATTTGTCATATAGATTTATCAAGAATTTCTTGAACCACTCATGTGGTCATACCTCTGTATAAAACATTGTAACAAATGCAACCAAAGTAGAATTCATGGAGAATTGCAGCACTGGAAATTAACCACATGGTTCTGGTACTACTCAATTATAGCTACCATAAATGCAACTTACTAATCCCGAGGTCCCAAAGTGATTATGTCTGACTGATTTTATCAGCAAAGGACAGTTGCATGGCAGTCATCCTAATACCCCACTGATTAAACTATTCAATAAACTTTTTCATATCTCTTTTAAGGCTGGCAGTAATCATTTCACATTTATGCAAGCAAACAACTGCAATAAAAGGTGTACCAACTGCATTCTGTCCTACTATCTTATTTCTGTGCCAATAATAATCTCACTGGTAAAAACCAGATAATGATACATATATGTATTGGCAAAAATGCCATCTGTGAAGAACCAGTGTAATTTTTGTATGTAAAGTATATATTTTTCTACCATATCTAAATTGTACTATATGGACAGAACAAAAAAACACTATCAAAATTATATTTTTGTATTTACAATACAGTTATCTCACCAAGTTAACCATATTTACCATTAATCGGTCCGCAATATAGTAAATCCTGTTATTATGATGGGGGACTTCTTCCCATTCTGATTCAAACAGCTTTTGGTACTGTCGTATTTTGTGAAGAGGAAAGTAACAAAATCCAAGTCCATCAAAGTAATTTTGAAATAAGTATGGCCCAGAAAGTATACTTATTTTAGATGATACTTCACCTGTTGGTAAAAACATAAAATGCAAAATATTAAAGAAATTCCCGTTTCACAGATACAAACCCTTTACTACTAAACAGTCTGTTTTTTCTGGCTGAGACAGAAAATCCAAAAGTTAGGTTTTTTATGCATCCCCAGCTGATGGAATAATGACTCTAGTTTAACCAAACTTTTATTTTTTCAAAGCTGTACCTATATAAACATGTAAATTACATAGGACACTAAGATAATGGGCTTTCAAATAATTTACCGGAGATATTTGTTTTAGTTTTTTTTTTACACAAAAACATTGTTTTACAGAAAACATTTTTTCATACAAACTCATTCATCATACTGGCCCCTCATTCACAGTGTCAAATGTTCCCCGGTGCCATTTTTCCTATGTTTAGCAGACATGGAAACGTGCTAAGAGCCATGGTTCAAACACAGACCTATCAATGGAAAATAACTGCTTTCCTGGTAATTCTTGTTAGTTGGTTATGGATAACTACAACAAGGGGAAGGGAGGTGGCATTGTATATATGACTCAAGGGGTTTGATTAAAAATCAGCAAATTATAAAAAAAAAAATTTTCCTAACATACAAACCTGAATTTCTTTATATATGGATTTAGCTAGCAAATGTAAGGTGGACTGGCCATTCAAACTTATTGATAAAATAGAAAACTATCAAAATGTAGGACGAAGCCCAGCTCACCTGTCGGTCTGCACCCCACTTTACCTTCCGACCCACGTACCATAGAGAGGGGTGGCTGAGGTGGGTCATTAATGTAAAGAACTTCAGGTTTGTATGTTACAAAAAATACAAATAACTTTTAAAATTTGCTGTTTATTCCTACAGAAATACAAACCTTTGTACTTTACATAGGAGACTTACCCAATGGTTGGAGGAATCTGGGTACTCTCTGAACAGACTAGTAGGGTCGCACAACCCTAAGAGTTACCTTTCTGGTCCATTTAGGAGCAGAGGAAGGGACCCTGCATCTCTAGCGTACTGCACGTATGGGATGTAGCAGTTGCTAGGCTTCCCACAAGAGCACATATTGAAATGTTGGAGACAATAAAATTGGCAAATACAACCCATGAGTTTGCTATTTTGTCTGGCCCCTTTCCCCCTTGCCAACAGGAGGGGAACTTGCATCCCTTCACTGCCAATGAAAAGACTGGTGCCCTGTCAGATAGCTAACCTGCACTCACGTCTGTCCAGCTTGTATATGGGAAGATACTCTGACTCCGCTTGCTGGAAGGGAAGATAAAGAGAGAAGGAGGAGAACCAGTCACTTCTAGCCTATCTCCTGTCAAGGGTACCCAGACAAGGTCCTAGCTGTCCCAAAGGAAGCTGGGTTCATGCTTACTAGTTGAGCAGCCATCACTGGTCCATGGAAAACATGTCCAAGGCCAGTGAGTGACATTCCACAGGTAAAACATCTAGCAGGTGATCATACACAATCACCTCTTTGGACGCAATACCTGAAAGTCTACAAGTTCCTAATGAGTACCAAGTACAGGGTGATGCCCCTATATCATGAGCCCTCGTCCAGGCTGCAATACTCCTTAAACTGGAAGAGACAATGCCAGTGAATCAATTTACATAGCCAGGGGAAAACTCCTTCCTTAACTCTGTAAGTACAGTGCTACTAACCAAAGAGTTGTCAACATACAAATCTGAGGTGTTGAGTTTCTTCAAGATATTACTGCAGCACTCAAACAGACCTCAGTAGTATCTTGCAAGTTCACTACTGTAAAGTCCCTCAGTGAGGATAATGAGAAAGATTTAAACTAGCATGACTGACAGGTCAGAATTTTGTTACAAAATCCAGGACAATTCCAAACAAACAGATCTCCATCCTCATGAGTGCCATATAAACGAGAGCCCAGATAACTCACCTATACCTATGACAATGTCAGAGCTAAACAAGACGGTCACTTTTTTGCCATACAGGTGTTTAGGGACCAACATCCCTATTATCTTTTATGATTGTAGAGCTGGTGTCTACTAAAGTTATCTGGACATCAGCCCTAAAGTGAGACTTACCACTCTGCCCAATGCCCAGGAGTGCTTCCTACCCCTCCTTGGATGTGCCCGACCATGAAAACACCCTTGGGGAAAGAACCTATAGGCACTTACGTGTACAGTTCCTGTCCTGCCATAGTCTCAATCCTCTGAAGGAACTTCTAAAGACTCCAAGCTGGGTAAGGAGGGAAAATTGCCTTCAGCACCTGCCTCTTCAAGGAAAGCAGGGGACCTAAAGAATGATGGTACAGTCATACCCCTACATACGAAAGTCCCTACGTACGAAAAATTCAGGTTACGAAGGCAAAGACGAAGATTTTTGTGCTTCTGTGTATGAAAATATTTCAGGATGCAAAAGGGTGTATGTACTGTAAAGTCTGATATTTGCCCGGGCCACCGAGATCAATTTTAAAACTTGCGAGCCGCTAACCCCGTAGACTCGCCCCATCCTCCCGCTCTCCCATTGGTTCCTGATGCGTCACTGTCGTAAGATCCTGCTCTCCTATTGGTCAGCATCTGTCTCATCATGCCTCTATGTAAAGGCGTTCCTTCACCATTTCATTGTGGCAGCATTATTGTAAACACCTTGGAATTCGTTCGTTCACATAGATTTCGTTTGTTAACCTAAATTCGTGTTAGTGATTTCGCTTTCGTTGTACAGTAAGTTACTTTATCGTGGTGTGTGCGAACTTAATTACTTACGTTATTAGCCATGGGTCCCAATAATGTTGCTGAAGTTCATGGAAAGAAGAGGATGCTTTCTATGGAGACAAAGATGGAGATAATCAAGAAGTGTTAATGTTTTCTGCCATTTGCTAATGTGTTTCGTAAAGTTTAGTGTTAATGTTTTCTGCCATTTTTTAATGTGTTTCGTAAAGTTTAAGTGTTCATGTTTTCTGCCATTTGTCCTCTTCCTCTGTTGCCACTTTCGGACATCGCCTCACTCGAAAGGTAAGGTTCCACATTTTACTACATACGTACATACATGTACATGCAGTATTTCTTGTACCCTGTACACTAATACACTTTATTTACAGGTACAGTCATGGTTAGGTTAGGTATTGAATGGTCCAAATTGTTGTATTTCATTGTTTATTGGTCAATTAAGCTTTATTATAAAATAGACTGTAGTGTTTTTGTAGGGCTTGAAATGAATGAGGCAAATTTACATGTAAAACGTAGTTCTAGATACAAAAAAATCAGGTTACGAAGGCCGCTTCGGAACGGATGAATTTCGTAACCTGAGGCACTACTGTATCATCAAATGAGTTGTCCCTGATACAACAGGACCTTGCAAGTAACCTCCTCAAGTTTGCTGATGTAAGAATCCTACATGACTCTTGTTGCTACCATAAAAAAATCAACCCAAATGCTTACTGTCTGGTTGGGAAGAAGGATAAAATCTCAAAGTTCATTATCACTAAACTCAGGAAGAAAGGTTGTCCAATGGCCAAAACATGCAAGAAGTTCCCCAGGACAAACCAATACCCAAATACATCCAGTGCATCTCTCATGAAAATGCACAAGTTGACCCCAACGTAGACTCTTCGTTGTAAGTCCTGAATAAAAGATCTTCCTCCCAGAAAGTAAAACAGGTATTTCTGTGGCAACCAATATGCAGGCAGTCCCTGCTTATCGGCGGTGATTCAGTTCTGACGGCTTGATGATGAGCGAAAATTGCCAATAACAGTGCTGATAATTGGATTCTAGTGCCGATAACCGGTTAATGGTGCCTCTGTTAGGTATGTATAAGTGCCAATACTCTATTATTGACACCAATAACTAGAAATCGGCCCCAAAAATGGCAGCGCTAGACAAGCCCCATAAAAATGGATTGCCAATAACTGGGGAATCCTGTACTGTACATATTTGTGTTCAAAAAATACCCATCCTTTTAATTCCTTGAAAAGGAGAAGTTGCTCTCCCTTGACTTCTAGCACCAATCTTCAGCATCACCAGTACCCATACTAAGGATGAAGTCCTATTACGAACCAATAATAAGGGAAGGATATGGACCAGAAAAGAGTAAGAGATGTTAGGAACTCAAAAGAGACAAGCATTCTCTCATGAACAGCAGCCTCAGGGAAAGAATTCCACTCATACCTTCCCCCTTCTCTTCTTCCCCTTACCACATTCCTGGAAATGGAAGTGATTAAAGGCGCGACGAAACTCCCAACTGCAGAGGTAGTGTGGGAAACTCCACAGGAAAGCCCAAAGTTATACTCTGCTGTCCCAAAGATTTGCCCTATAGAGGATAAGACCAACTGAACATGAAAGTTCAACTGCAGCACTTTACAGGCCTTGGAACCTATAAGACACTGCCAGGCAAAGACAGATGCTATTAGTCAACTGCACCAACCTTGCCACAGGCCACTTCATTCCAAAGGATTAAAGTAGACCCCAGAGCCAGACCAAATACTCAGTGCCAACACCAACTCAGTGCCAAAATTTTGCCTAGGAACTTGAGACAACACAGTAGCCCATCCCCCAACTTGCAAAAACAGCTCACGGGAAATGGTCCAGTGAGCCAGGTAGTCGACATAGCCTACCTCTGGGCAAAAGCATTTTGAATATATGTACCCTCTTCCTTTGGGTCATCTCCCCTGTAGAAGGTACCACATGTTACGAAGAGAAGGATCTAAGACCCTGTGCAAAGACTCGCTAAAAAGATGCGACATGTGACAGAGAGAGATAGAGACTCTTTGCTTGAAGACTGTCTAGCAATGGACTAAAAACAAGGCTAAGAGAGAGAGACTCAAGTTTACTTGTGGTATCAGTTTGGTGCAGTCGGTTATCACTGACCAACTGACCGAGATAAAGAAATCTTTCAATGAGACAGAAGTGCAGAAAGAAAGTCAATATGCTGAAATGGCTCTAAGTGAGTGCCCTGTACAGATACAGGTGATATCAAATGTCTCAAAGCACCACTAAGTCATGACCAAGGCAAGCAAGCTAGAGCCTGTGCTCTCTCAATTGTAGGGAAAACTACAGATAATGCTCAGGTGCTTACCTAATGCCATTTGGCTTGCAAACAAGCTTGATGGCCTCTAGAAAAACAAACCCTGCATCTCAGTATCTAAGTCATGATGTACAGGACCCTCAGGTCCATTCCAAGAGCTGAAAAAACCCAAGACACCCCTCCTGTAGGAGGCCAGTAAAAAAACAGCACAGGATTGTTCCACACTTGGGGATATAACCTGTTTGGTTCTATGACCACATAGTATATATACTACTTCTTTAAAAAAAAGCTTGGAAGAATGTGTGAAAGCTTCCCATTCTACACCAAATGTTTATCCATCTCCTGTCTCTGAGACCTTTAAAGAAAAAGGGGAATGGTCCCTGGCACCCTTGCCCCCATCTAGTAGAGGTACGGCCTCTACTAGGTGAATGTGGACTTGAACAGTCATCAAACCATGCTAACAACAAACCCATGGGTCATGGAGGACATACTCACCTGAGAAAATGTGGGCAAAGACTATCCATGATTATGCCAAATCCTTCCTAAAAGACTAACTTCTACTTAAGGGGACATCACCCCTTAAGTTATATCCTAATTTCTTTAACTGTTCCAAAAGATCAGATGAATCCCAGTTACATGTATAATCTTCAGCTTACAATTTTTGGCAGGTATTCATCTTTGTCTTTCCATAATTTATTTATTAATTTCATTTTTAGATCATTTTGATTTAATTAAGCTTCTTGTAGAAACCTCTTTATTCCTTACTATTCATTAATACAAATACAAATTCATATCTATGCCAAAGGTCTTCAATTGTGCTAAGGGGTAGTCAGTGAATCCAGGGGTAGGAAAATCATTGGCAGTATCAATTACTAGGCATAAAAGAAAGGGAAAGAACTTTCCTGGCAATCTTAAAAAGAACTCATGTACTATTCATGAAGTTCATTTCTCACTCTATGTCACTAGTAAGAGCTGGCTCACAAATGTCAACCCTAAACCGTACCCAAAAGGAATAGCACCAGCAGCAAGACAACCAAAGTTTCCACCACTGGACTTGAAAATGACCTACAGCCTTAGTAATTGTATCCCCTCACAATAATCAAAACAATGAAAAGAGGAAGTAACAGGGGGTAAACAGGAAGATTAAGAGTACCAGCATAGTATATTAAATGGAATACAAGATTCACAGGTGCAACTGGGTGAAAATCCCCAAGTTGCACTAATCCACAGCAAAGACCCTTTAGTAATACCTAGTGCACTGAGAGCACTAGCCCCCTACTAAATCACAGAGTTTCAAATTTTATATATAGTATTTAAAAGAGTGGGTATCCAGCACCAATAAAAGCATTTACAATGAAGTACATGTCGATTATCATCATTACAGTATTAGAGTACTAGTATAGTCTAATGCATTTTCATCGTACAGCAAAGGCATACCCACCAGAGAATGAGACTCGAGAATTCTTTTACTCCCTTATAACTATTGAATAAAGCATATTAAAAAGGTCTGTACACTATACAAACATCCATATATTATACATTGCAAGTATGCATAATTACAGTAAACATACATACAGTGACCTCTTTCTAAGGATTTCACACCCATAAACTCAAGTAAATATAACTACTAAGAGTATTGTTAAAGGTACCAGCAGTCTGCAGAAGAATCCAGGGCATCCGTTGAAGCTGCTTTGATGTTATGTCAAACTCTTTGAGAGTGTGAATCGTGTTACTGATAACGGCATCAGCTACAAGAAAAAACCTAGGGGACTGAACTGTGGTGACAGCTTCATGACGAGTCATCCCATACAAACTCTGTAGTTCTTGTAGAATGCTTTCTCCAACTGGTATCTGTAAAATAAAAAATGTAAGTTACCACAGGAACCCCCAGCCCATGATCAATTTTTACAATGTTCTAAAGAATAAAAAATCACTTTATAGTGGTACCTTGAGATACGAAAGGCTCAACTTACGGAAAACTCGAGATACAAAAGCAAATACGAAAATTTTTGCGGCTCTACATACGAAAATTGTTCAAGATATGAAAGGTTGTTGCTGTAAAGTCCGAGATTCGCCCGGACCACCGATAATTTTAAAACTCGCGTGCCGCCAACTGAGTAGACTCGCCACCATCCTCCCGCTCTCCCATTGGTTCCTGATGCTAATCACTGCCAAGAGATCCTTCTCTCCTATTGGTCAGCATCCCTCCCATGATGCATCTATGTAGCGGCGTGCTTCTTCGGCCACTTCACGGCATCATCGGTATCGTACGCACGCGGTATTAGTTCGTTCTATACGATTTCATCTACATATTAACGTAAATTCATTAGTGATATCGTTGTAGTATACTTTATCGTGTTGTGTGAGAACTTTACTACATACGCATACGTACGACATAACATAATTACGTACAGTATATACGTAGTCATGAGTGTCAAGAAAGTTGAAATTCACGGAAACAAGAGGATGCTCTCTTTGGAGACGAAGATGGAGATCATTAACAAATATTAAGCTAAAATATATGGTATGCGATTGAGTGTCATCGCCAAGGAATACGGCCGAAATCCGTCGACAATAGGCACCATCCTTAAGCAGAAGGATGTCATCAAAGCAGCTACACCTTCCAAGGGCGTGACTATTTTGTCCAGCAAGACGACCCACGTGCACGATGAAATGGAAAGGCTTCTTCTTGTCTGAAAAAAATGCCTCATCGGACATACATCATGCAGGAAGAGAAAAAGCTACCCAGGCATAAGCCTATGAAAGACAGGCTTACGCTCGCACTTTGTTCGAACGCCAGTGGGGATTGCAAGGTGAAGCCCCTACTTGTCTATCATTTGGAGATTCCTCGAGCCTTCAAGGCCCACAAAATGCTTCAGGAGAAGCTTCCAGTGATGTGGAGGGCTAATGCAAAAGCCTGGGTAACGAGGCTTTTGTTCACCGAGTAGGTAAATCTGTGTTTCGGCCCGACAGTGAAGAAATTCTTGGAAGAGAAGCGCCTCCCTCTGAAATGTCTGCTGTTGTTGGACAATGCCCCTGCTCACCCTCCTGGCCTCAAGGAAGATATCCTAGCGGAGTATTCGTTTATCAAGGTTCTTTATCTTCCGCCTAACACCGCCCCTCTCCTCCAGCCCATGGACTAGCAAGTGATATCAAACTTCAAGAAGCTGTATAAGAAACATCTTTTCAAGAGACGTTTCGACATCACCGATACCACAAACCTCACCTTGCGTGAATTTTGGAAGGAGTATTTCGATATCGTAATATGCATCCGACTCATCGACCAAGCTTGGCAGGAGGTTTCGAGGGGAACCTTGAATTCCTCATGGAGGAAACTCTGGCCTGATGCCGTATCCACCCAAGACTTTGAGGGATTCGACATGGGCGAAGCTGGTGCTGCAGATTCAGGAACAGTTGACGATCCTGAAACTGTTTTGCAACCAGATCTTGGCGAGATCGTTGCACTCGGCAAGTCCATGGGGCTGGTTGTCGACGAGGATGACATCAATGACCTTCTCGAGGAGCACCAAGAGGAGCTTACGACGGATGACCTGAAGGAGTTGGAGGCCATGCAACATAACGTAGTTCAAGAGGAGTTCTCTAGCAGCGGCGAGGAGGAGGACGACGACTCTATGACAACGGCAGAAATTAAGGATGCTCTAGCTGCTTTTCATAAAGTGCAATCATTCGTAGAAAAGAGACACCCTGAAAAGGCTTACACAGGTCGTATGCTTGCAAAGTTCGATGACGTTTGCCTGAGTCGTTTCAGGAACATTGTCAAAAGCAGGCAGAAGCAATCTTCCTTGGATAGTTATCTTTTAAAGAGGCCTTTAGTAGGAGTAAGCAAAAAGGAAGAACCAAGTGATACTACTACGAAAAAACAGAAAGTTGAAAGTGGTAAAGAAGTTGAGAAAAAAAAAAAAAAAAAACACGTAAAGTATAAAAGTAAAAAAAAAAAAATAAAAAAAAAAAAAAAAATTTTATTTTAAGTTTTTTGTAAAGTTAAGTATTACAGTTTTGTTAATGTGTTTTGTAAAGTTTAGTTTATGTATTCCTTACATTTTTTTATGTGTTTCATAAAGTTAGGTGTACATACGTATCTGCCGTTTGTCCTCCTCTGTCGCCACTTTCGGGGATAGCCTCACTCGAAAGGTAAGCTTCCACATTTTACTACATACGTACATATGTACATACAGTATTTCTTGTATACCATGTACACGAATACACTTTATTTATAGGTACTACTATGTAGTACATATTAGCAGTATGTATTAAGTTAGGTATTGAATGGTCCAAATTGTTGTAGGTCAATTTAGCTTTATTATGAAATTTACCGGGGTGTTTTTGGAGGGCTTGGAACGGATTAGCCATTTTACATGTAAAATGCGGTTCAAGATACAAAAAACTCATGATACAAAGGCCGCCTCGGAACGGATTAATTTCGTATCTCGAGGTACCACTATCTCTTAAATATAAAACTACATACATTTCAACTACAACATAGCAGTATCGATATGCAGATACCTCCTTCCAAAGGGTTTTCTTAGAAACACAATTTACTTTTTAATACAAATCAAATACTTATACTACAACCATATTCACCAGTCCATGGAACCCCACATGAATCTATCTTTTAACAAACAAAAGAGAGGCATAAGTTGACTGATGGTTCTGCTCGTTTACATGGGGTTTCATGAGTTCCCAGTAGCTATAGACATGTACAAATATAAACTTTGGATTAAAACATCTATATATTCTTAACAAACATTACTAATAAATACATACATATACTAGTAAAAATCGCAGAAAAATCAACATTACCTTCCTGTCAAATTCTCTCTGTTTTGTCCTCCATTGTTTTGTTGGAAGTACGGCCTCTTGGCTAATACTGGGATCTGATACCAAGATATCATCATCTCTACCTTGTAGATATCTGAAAATTTAGAACAAAATACAGTATATTTTAAAAATCCAAACATTTCAATGTTTGCTTTCAAATTTGGTACAATTCCTCTTCGGAGTGTTGTACCATTATCCAGATAATCATCCCTCCTCACACACACACACACACACACACATGCATGATGTGTCAAATCATGTACAGCAGTTCCTTCCTATACAAAAATTTGTATACTACAGTGAAATCCACATATTACATTGCATTATACCTTATACATACCTACATTTCTAAAACAGGCACACTTACACATACAGTACAGATACCATTTCCTTTTCAACTACAGGCAGTCCCCAGTTTATGATGGTTCCAGCTTATGACACTCCAAGGTTACGATGCTTTTCAAATATATTCATCAGAAATTGTTTCCTGATTTACAACGCACATTCTGGTGTTACAACACTTGCAACACCAATCCAATGGAAGAAATATGACTCCAAAAAGGCAAAATGATCAATAGTATTTGAAGGTCTTTTTGATGAAAAATGCAATAAAAAAAGGATTTTGACGTAAGGAAAAATCTATTCTGGGCGATTGGCTCGTGTCGCCAGCGAAATATCCTTTAATCTATTATTTCTAGGGTAAATGTACTAAACACATACCAGAGAATAAATAAATAAAGAAAAAGGTCAGATGACTGACTCGCTCACCCTCTAGGAGGGTGTCGGTATGAACACTAGGCGAGTGAGACCACTACCACGAGCCAAATGCCAATAGAAATCTCCCACTACAAAACCCTCCGAGAGGGGAGCCGTCCCACATAGGGAGCAGTCTCGAACTACTACTACACCATCCCATGCTTGCGACTGCTGCGCCTCTAGTGGCCATCCTGAAGTTAGCAGACAATCTTGAGCGAAGGGACGGGTAGGGGGGGTATTTCGCTGGCGACACGAGCCAATCGCCCAGAAATAGATTTTTCCTTACGTCAAAATCCTTTTTTCTGGGCTCAGCTCGTGTCGCTTGCGCGAAATCGTACCAGAGAAACAGCACAAAGATTGTAAACAAAGTAAATAAAATATAATAAAACAAAATAGGTCTCAATAAAAGATACAAAATAAAAGAATGAATATAATTGCTAAAAAGATACAAGTACACAGTAAAACAAAATCAGAATTATGCTTAAATTACCCTTAAATCTAATTATGTTAATAATATAAGGTAATTTACATATATACAAATAGGTACAATGATTACCTATCACAATAAATCTGTGTAACACATGTACAAAAATAGAAATAGCAATTAGTAATAAATTTACATAAATATTTGATCAATGATAAAATAAAATATCTTAGGAATGTATATGACTTAATATACAAAACCCGTAACCATTGCATTATGATGTATCCCCTAGCATAAAAATAAGGGGATAACATCTATGAGATCAGTATGGTAATCAGATGTGAGTGTCCCTAACCAGACAAAAGGGGCACTATACAATCATAAAGCAGCTAAGACACAGGTAAATGTTAATGAACAAGGCAGGAATAGACGAACTGTTGGGTGAGGCAGGTAAGAAAGGAGGACTGAATCTTCTACTATCTAGTATCAGGTAGAGTCAGGGGAAACTATGTTACCCGCTGCTACTGCTGGGAATTTCAGAGCTTCCAAGGACTTAAGGTAGTGACGTTTGAACACTGTCGGCGATTTCCATCCGGTTATACGTTCTTTAAATCAGCAAAATTCATATGTTGGAAGTAATTAATTGAGGTGGCTACTGCCCTGACATCATGTGCCTTTGGAAAGGAGTCAGGATTGGCTTGTTTGATAAAGTACAGGATTTGTTGCCTGATGCCTTAGTGGATAAAGTGCCACCTTTTTCCCTCCTAAAGAGGGGCCCCGATGAGGAAGAGGAGGTCCTGGATAGAAAGGCTCGTAAGGTTGAAACCGGACAAAGGGAAACATCTTGTGGAAGGGGTAGTACCTTCCAAGGTTCCCACCTCATCAAAGGATCTTCATTCTTTGCTAAAAAGCTACGTTCCGGAGAAAGTAGCACTTCCCCCGTGGGGAGGAATTGAATATGATCCGGATCTCTGGATAAAGCCGACAGTTCTGAAATTCTTGCTCCTGAAGCTAGGCTTAATAAAAACAGAGTTTTTTTCTTAGGAGCATCATAAACGAGCATGTGTCATTATCGGTTTCGGAAGCCAGTTTTAGAACATCGTTTAAGAACCATGAAACTGACGTAGGCCTGACAGAGGGCCTAAGTCTAGCACATGCTTTAGGAATAGACGAGAAATAGGTATCTGTCAAGTCTATGTTAAATCCAAATTGAAATATCTTTTTCAATGCTGACTTGTTTGTCGTAATCGTGCTAGCTGCTAAACCCTTTTCAAATAAAGATCTGAAAAGGATATAGCAGAATTAACTGTCATGATTCTGATATCTGACTCTCTCAGGAAGATTGCTAACTTTTTGACGGCAGCATCATACTGCCTCAAAGTTGAATCCCTTTTATCGGATTCCAGGAAAAGAATATTCTGAGGGTCAATATTCGCATCTCTTTTTGCCGCAAACTTCATGAAATCCATAAAGTTAGGGTTGTTTTGAGAATCCCTGAGGAAGCGAACACAGTCTCGTTTGTACTGACTGGGAGAGCTTGGACTGGGGATCCGAAGGGGACGAAGACCCAGTTCCAGGATCAGGGGGTACCAATTGCTCTTCGGCCAGTCTGGGGCTACTAGAGCCACTTGACCTCTGAATGTCCTGAGTTTGTCTAAGACCTTCATAAGGAGATTCACTGGAGGGAAGACGTAAATCTTTCTCCAGTTGTTCCAGTCCAGAGCCAGGGCGTCCGTGGCGTAAGCCAGAGGGTCCAGGTTGGGGGCTACATAACACGGTAGAGTTTTGTGGTTCGCTTGTGATGCGAAGAGATCCACCTGTAGCCCTGGGACTCTTTGAAGGATCCATTGGAACGAACTCTCGTCTAGAGACCATTCCGACTCTAGGGTACTGATCTGGATAGGGCGTCTGCTATGAACGTTTCTTACTCCAGCTATGTGGGTGGAGGAAAGATGCCAACTGAATTTGTCTGCCAGGGAGAAGATGGCTATCATTGGACGTGATTAGATGACGTGACTTGGAGCCTCCTCTGTTTATGCAATGTACTACCACTGCGCTGTCCAAGACTAGCTTTATGTGGGAGTACCTTGGTGGCGTAATCTTTTCAGAGTCAAGAAGACTGCCATTGCCTCCAGTACGTTTTATATTGGAACTGACGGAACTGGGGTGACCAAATTCCTTGCACCTTTTTGACCTGGGAGTACCCTCCCCAGCCGCTTAAGGACGCGTCTGTGTGGATGGTATCCCTGGTGGAGGGAACTGAAGAGGGACTGACACTGACAGATTCTTGACTTTTGCCCACGGCCGAAGCCGGTTCTTTAGAATCAGAGGTACTGAGGATAGCTTGTCCCTGGACCTGACATTGCTCGAGAGCGCCAGATCCTGGTTAGATCTTTCAGTTTGGCTTTCATTAAGATGTTCGTTACTGAAGCAAACTGGAGAGAGCCGAGGATTCTTTCCTGAGCTCTCCTCGATGCTAGTTTGTGACTTAGAAATAGCTTGACTGACTTCGCTATTTCTTTCCTTTTGGTGGACGGAATCGACAGAGTATGTGAGGATAGATTCCATTGAATGCCTAGCCACTGAAAGTTTGACTCTGGGGTGAGTCTGGACTTGGATCTGTTTATCTTGAATCCTAGATATTCTAGGAATTGGATCACTTTCAGTGTGGCCTTGTTGCATTCTTCGACTGATGGGGCCCAGATCAACCAATCGTCGAGATACGCTACTACCATAATCCCTTGAGCTCTGAGCTGTTGCACTACTACTTCCGCTAGCTTCGTGAACACCCTGGGTGCCACGTTTTTTGAGCCCGAACGGGACTACCTTGAAGGAGAACGTCTGGTCTCCTATCTTGAATCCCAGATACGGACGGAAGTGTCTTGCAATAGGGATATGATAGTAGGCGTCTGTAAGATCGATAGAGGTGGTGACGGCCCCACGGGGAAGTAAGGTCGCACCTGTGAGATCGTGAGCATCTTGAACTTGTCGCAGCGGATGGCTAAGTTTAAGCGGGACAAGTCTAAGATTACCCTTCTTTTGTTTGAGCCTTTCTTTGGGACGCTGAACAAGCGACCTTGAAATTTTAATCTCTTGACTTTGACTATAGCTCCTTTCTGAAGGAGGTCCTCTGCGTACTCTGTCAATTCCTTGGAAGGAAGTTGACGGAAAGGTCTGGCTGGAGGTGGGTTCGTCAACCCAGCTCCAACCAGCCCTTTTGACACTATGCTCTGAGCCCACTGGCTGAAGTTCCACCGGTGGCGAAAGTGAAAACAGCCTCCCTCCTACCTGAAGTTCCTCATTGGTTCTGGTAACCCCCTCGACCTCCTCTGAGTGCTTTCCCCTATTGAAGGGGCCTCCCGATCCTCTCCCACGAAAGGACCGCTTACCTCTGCCTCCCTTGTTCGAGCGGTCATACTTCTGAGAAGCTTGACTCTCGAAAGCTGGATTGTAAGCTGGAGAGATGGCGTATGAGGTGGAGGGTTGAGGCTGAGGGGATATCACATAAAATGGCTGTGATTGACCTTTAGACGTGGAGGGCTGAGCTGTCTGCACTAACGGCACTGTAGGAACTTGTTGAGGGAAGCGCGGCTGCTTCTTTTGGTAGGGGTTGGAAACGTCTAGGGCTTCCCTTTGTCCCTTACTTTTTTTGGTGTCAAGTCCTTGCCTTCTCCTAGCCGTAAAGACCCCTAAAAGACCCCAACGGTCCTAAAGGCTTTGGTTCAAACCTCGTATCCCTCTGCTTGTACTTCCTTTACCATAGCATCTGGGAAGAGATCTGCGCCCCAGATGTTAGAAGAAAGTAACCTATTCGGTTCATGCCGAATGGTTGCCTCTAGCAATACATGCTTTCTGCAATTTGTTCTAGCAGTGGCAAACTCGAACATGTCTGACTGCACCGTTTGAGTCAGGGCTTTGGTCATAAGCTTGAAAATTGGTTCTGAACCATAAGCCATGGTTGCTACCTCAGACATAGCCATCAGGTTGATTGACCTGGCTAGTCGTGTTTTCGAGTCAAACTCCGCTTGAATAAGACTATCAGGGAGCCTGGGCAGCTTTTCACCAAACTGCTCCATAGCACAGTCAGGTTTGAGTTTGCCAGCTGTGAAAGTGTTAGGCAAGTCCTCCCATAATTCTCCAATTGACGGGAGCAACGGAGAAGTGGGGTCTGCTTCTTTCAGCTGAGGCATGGGTTCCCCTTTCTGAGCTGCTGAGATGGTCGACCTCGCTATCTTGGTAAGGAAAGGGCGGGAGCGGGTACCTTCGTCCATCGTGAAAATGGTAAAGGGACTTTGTTTTGAATGGTTGGATCTTGGTATTCGAACAGTCCATGTCGTCTAGACATCTAAGCCATTCTCGTTGGGCCTGGTCCCGAGAATAGAGGACTGTCTCCTTTGGTACCCTGTCATCTCTAACCATAGCCGAAGGCGTGGAGCCTAGCGTAGCCTATGAAGGGAGGCTGTAGGCCTTCCGGGTAGAACTCGAAGTACCTCTATTCTTCGAGTTCCAAACTCCGGTATGGAGATGAGACCATCTTGGAAGGGAGCATATGACGCTACTCTCCAAGGATTGTTCATGGAGAAAGCGGGCAGCGAGTCATACGGGGGAAGCTGAGATCCACTAGTGTTAGAGGTTGAGGGAGAGGCAAGAGGGGCTTCTCTTAGGTCCGGCTATAATAGTATCCTGAGAAGTTATCCTATCCGACAGGCGAGATATCATATGTTCCATACTCGTCTTAAGGGAGCCTACCAAGTCGCCCACCTGTTGCAACAGGCCAGCATTGGTGTCCCAGAGCCGGAGCTGCTGCGTAGGTGAGGGGAGACTCTGAATAGGCACCAAAGGTAGTGGAACTGGTGATACTGCCGGGGTGCGGGATTTCTCCTTAGGCTTACTCTTTGAGGACTTTGAGCCGGAGCTAGACCTTTAGACCTGTCTGGGCCGGGATTACGAGCCGGAGACTTACGCGAAGAAGAAGACGAGGACGTCTTCTTCGAGGGACGATTGACGTCTTAGTCAAAGTCATGTGCTTAGACTTGATCTTAGGCCTAACCGAAGCCTCTGGAGGAGTATATTAACTCATCACCGGTAAAGCCTGGGAAGGATGGTGAAGTTGCAGGAGTAGAAGAAACAGTCACTCCCAAGGGGGACCCTTGGGTACCTGCATTACTTACCTCGACCAACAGGTCGTCTATACCTACCATAGGTTCAACATTTATATCCAGGGTTGCGACATCCGTGGAGATATCCTGGTCTTGTTCAGTCAAAGAGGCCGCCAGCTGTTGTTGGATAAAGGCAATAGAGGGGTCCGCCTCTACCGGGTCGACGTAGCCAGTCGCCTTGCCTCCGGGGAAGATTAACAAAGCTAAACGCTTCTCCAGAATGTATGGGCTGACCCTTGGCGGCGTTCTTGCCAAAACCTCCGACCCAGGCCCGCAGGTAGCCAATGCCGTATCTCTTACTGCCGGAGCCTGTAAGAGAGGATATATTTTAAGATTTAAAGAACCACTTAAACTACTAAACTTAACGATTAAATCTTAAACTAGCTGCCTTGCTTGTTGAAGTTAATAATGATGAAACTTAAGAAGTAAACGAAGCGGAGCGGCATGCGGAGATGGAATACTTACGCCTTCCAAAAGCTTGGCTCACCAGATCGTAACATATGGTACACGTCTCATGGTACCAGACCTGGATGTCCCCGTGCGGAGTCGCGTGGAGCATGGGACCGGCAAACTTCGTGTCCACAGGGGTCCTGAAGTGTAGCGGAACATCCCGGATGCTCACAGTTGGTGGCTGTAAGTGGGAAGACACATGAGTATCTTAAAGGGGTAACACTTACAGACTAAGGACAAAAGAAACTCCGTTACGTGGCGGAGCTTGGAAAAAATTTGGGCATAACCCCTCCCTGCATTGCCTGAATAGGCTATAAACCCGGAGAGATCCGGTAAATACTAAGGGAGGGGTGGGGATGGTTTAAGAAACTTAAGATAAACTTAAAGATAACTTAAACCTACATGCAAGTAACCGGACTAGGTCCAGTGAAGCGGAGTGTAGTAACTCAGCAATACGGTACGTTAGTGAAGGACCTCTTGTATGCTCCGGTCCATCTATGGTGGACTATACCCTTCCGCTGGATACCAGGACTCCGATAGGGAGGAGCTCTAGTAAGGGGGGTGAAGGGCGAGATGACATACCAGACTCGCGCTAACCCGGAGCGACAAGGAAGTAACGGAGGGAGGTGAAGGCCAGAGCCCCCCACAACGTACCACCCGGCCGAGCCGAGAAGCGGAGAGGTCGGAACCAGTCGGACTAGTCGGACTCCCAGGCCCCTCCGGTGGAGGGAAGGGGGGGGAGGCAGGCTCGGGCATGCTGGGCGAGCAAGGACAGACCGACCCATCCCCCCCCGCCCGACTCTATGGGCGAGCGGGAGAGGGGGAAGGGGGACTGGCAGGCGCCTGGCTGACTCGTGATCACGGTAGTGACCACTAGGCTGGTAAACTAAGATACGGTAACCAAGCCTAGGCCAACCAACTGATCAGATAGAAGCTATCGGGAAGCAACCAGAACTGAAAAGCGGTAGCATATAGGCCCATAGGGCGAAAACCAACTGATCAGAGAGAAGCTATGAGGAAGCGACCGAACTGATCAACGGTATAGACTAGGCTCTATGAGCCAGGACCTAGGCTAAGCCAGACGCCAACTAAACCTAACAAGAACAAAACACTAAAAATATAAAATATAATAAAAATGAAAGAAAGAAGGTAAAATAGCAGGAGAAAAAAAAAAATCCAGGAGTGTGCAACTAGCCCGAAGGCAAGTCTACCATCAAAGCTAGTCAGGGGCCGATACAAAGAACCTGGACTAGGGTCTGGATAGAAAAAGCCTACATAAGGTGAATACATATGTGTATAACAACTTGAGTAGACGTAATAACGTGGATAATCAAGATAGAGCGTAAAATAATAAGGGATGTTCTAGGTATGGGAGACCAAGAACGAACCCAACATGCGGCAGGACCATGTGCCATGCTTCCAGCCCCCGAGAACGTATCTATACCTAAAAAACGGCAAATACCGTCTCGGGGACGGAAAAAAAACTTGCTAGACGTAGACACTGAGTACTTAACTTAGCTGCTGCTGATAGCTGCAACGCTCCATTATAGTAAAAATCCACGAAAAGGGCACAAAAAACACAAGAGAAAAATTAGCACGTGTGGCTTCTGGCGCTAACTTTTTAAAAGGATGGCCACTAAAGGAGGCCGCAGCAGTCGCAAGCATGGGATGGTGTAGTAGTAGTTCGAGCTGCTCCCTCTGTGGGACGGCTCCCCTCTTGGAGGGTTTTGTAGTGGGAGATTTCTATTGGCATTTGGCTCGTGGTAGTGGTCTCACTCGCCTAGTGTTCATACCGACACCCTCCTAGAGGGTGACGAGTCAGTCATACTGACCTTTTTCTTTATTTTATTTATTCTCTGGTATGTGTAGTACATTTACCCTAGAAATAATAGATTAAAGGATATTTCGCGCAAGCGACACGAGCTGAACCCAGAAATGCAGTTTACAAAACTTTTCAATATCCACCTGAAGCATTAAAAGTAGGTTTTTGACAATGTTTTGGTTTATGATGATTTTCAGCTTGCAATGTGGCGCAAGAACAGAACCCCTGTCGTAAACTGGGGACTGCCTGTATATTGTATTAAAACTAAAAAATCTAAATTTTTACAATAAAATATAGCCAGTCACCGGTTATCTATCGGTGGAGGTTCTGTTCTCGGTGGGGTGCTGATAAGTGAAAATCATTGTTAACTGAATCTCGCCGATTTTCGGTTAATGTTGCCAATAACTGCTTAATGGCGCCTCTGTTAGGTATGTTAAGGCACCATAACTCTATCATCGACACCTTATGTCACCGATAACTGAAACTCGGCCTGTTATAGCGTCATAAATTGCTATCTTATGGCACTAGAAAAGCCCCACAAAACTGGACCACCATTAACCGAGACTGCCGATAATAATTGGGGACTGCCTGTACATTTTTTCAAATATACTTACCTTCTAGGGGGAAACATCGCCTTGGATCCATCATACTCAGGTGGATCAGCCTTATTCACGCGATATTTAATTGGTAAAATAGGAATACAATTATACATATTTAAGCATACCATTAAAAAGACAGAAGTTTCGTCAACATAATGTGATATATGAAAGCGCCATACGAACTAAAATAAGCATGTGAGGTCTTCATAAAATGTTTAACAAGGCAGTTTTTAAATCCAATATGGCGTTGTCCGCCTCCGGTCCCTTCCGTAACCAGCATGGATCTTATGTCCTTCCCAGCGCTCACTTGAACAATATTATCGTATAGTATATGTAACATTTATTGATCTTACTCATGATTGCAGTTGTAATCAGCACAATAAAATGACAATTTGTCCAAAATTGCATTTTTCCTAACTATACAAACCTGAGGTCCTTTTACAATAGGAAGGTACTAGCGGCAGCTGGATAGGTCGTAAGCTTTCGAACAAGGGGTTCGGTAGTTAACTGCTTGTCCGACAGGCGGGCGCGCGCGACTGGGAGGTAAACAAATCACTTTTGCTTTTGGCCCAAGCAAAAACTGCAGAGTGAGGGGTGGCATGAGGTGGGGCTATGTGTAAAAGGACCTCAGGTTTGTATAGTAGGAAAAATGCAATTTTGGACAAATTGTCATTTGTTGTTCCGACACGGCATACAAACCTTCGGTCCTTTTACAATAGGAAGACTCACTTCTTGGTGGGAGGAATCTGAGTCTTTTGTGAACAGACTGGTGTTCGCCCAACCTTGGAAGCCTCCCTGGTCGTAAGAGCGAGGGAGGGATCCAAGCCTCTGTCCGATTGATCGGGGTGTGCACCGCAGGATCAATGGTCAGACCTCTGGACCGAGTACTAAGAGAGAGGCATGCGTATCTCTTCGTACCAGCAATGTAAGAACTTGTTCCTGTACAGGAGCAAATATAAAGTCATGGGTTGACTCTTGTAGGCATCCACTTCCCCCCCCTTGTAGAAGAAGTGGTGGATATTCTGCTCCTATCCCTAGTGAAAGGGATAGGATGGGGCTCTGTCATATAGCTCACCTGCATCTCGTCCTCATCCAGCGTAGTGACGACCATGGCCCTCTGCCCACAGGTAGAGGGGAAGGAAAAGATGGGAAGAGAGAGCCAGTCACTCACTCACTCACACATCCATCCACACAGTCACACCAGGACTCGATGCTGTTCAGCCTGCGAGGGTCTGGGTTAGCTACACAACTTGTTGAGCAGCCACCACGGGTCCCAAGGAAAATGTATCCAAGGACCTGTGGGCAATATCCCGAAGGTAGAAGGACGTAAAGGTAGTCTGGTTAGACCAGACCCCTGCCTTCAGGACCTGCGCCACGGAGAAGTTCTTACGGAACGCCAACGACGGGCCAATACTTCTGACTTCGTGAGCTCTCGGACGGGACGTACGGATGTCGTCACTACCATCAGCCTCATACGCCCTCTGATGACCTCACGCAGCCAGAAAGAAAGAGTGTTCTTGGATACTTCTTTCTTGGTGACCCCGGTGCTAACGAAGAGGCGTCGACACTCAGGCCTGAGGTGTCGATTCTCTTCAGATAGCGCCGTAGCGCCCTCACAGGACAAAGTGCAGCATCTCATCCGCATCATTATCGGTGAAGTCCCATTAGGGAGGGAATCGTGAATGACTCGAACCTGTCGTCAGGGACGACGTTTTCTGAAGTCTTCGCAACGAAGTTCGGGACGAAATCGAGCGTCACGGATCCCATCCCCTGGAGTGTCGTACATCATAGGAAAGACCATGAAGTTCCCCTACTCTCTTCGCCGATGCCAGGGCCAGCAAGAAGAGGGTCTTGAGGGTCAGATCCCTGTCTGACGACTCCCGGAGTGGCTCGAACGGCGTTCGAGTCAGACTCCTAAGGACGAGAGTCACATCCACGCAGGGGGCCTGAGTTCCCTGGGTGGGCAAGACCTTTCGAAGCTCCTCATAAGCAAGGAGATCTCGAACGAGTTCGAGATGTCCAACCCCCTCAGTTTCAGGACGAGCGCCAAGGCGGCTGTATCCTTTGACTGTGGGGACTGAGAGGAGCTTCTCTCGGCGAAGAAAAACGAGGAAATCCGCTACCTGCTGAAGAGTGGCTCTGAGAGGAGATAGACCCCGTCTACGACACCAACCACAGAAGACGGCCCACTTCCCCTGGTACACAGCTGCAGAGGACTGACGGACGTTTCCAGCCATCTCTGTTGCTGCGCTACGAGAAAAGCCTCTCGTTCGCAAGAGATGGTGGATAACAGCCAGCCGTGAAGACGTAGGGACTGGACTGCTCGGTTGGTATACGCTCGACGTGTGGGCTGGGCGAGGAGGTTGTGCAAGGGGGAATCTCTCGGTTCTCCGAGAAGAAGAGCCAGCAGGTCCGGATACCAAATGGCCTGTGGCCACTTGGGAGCCACCAGGATCATCCTGAGATTCGGGGTGACCAGTGCTCGACTGATCACCTTGCGAATCAGGCTGAACGGGGGAAAGGCATAGGCGAAGAGGTTGTCCCACGGGTGTTGAAGAGCGTCCCTCTGCAGCTGCCCATGGGTCCGGCACGGCCGAGAAGAACACCTGGAGCTTCCTTGTTGTGCCGGGTGGCGAACAGATCCACGACTGGTCGCCCCCACAGGTCGAAGAGCCTTTCCCCCGCCACGTCCTGGTGTAGAGACCATTCGGTCCCTATCACCTGATCCCGACGGCCCTGAGCGTGTCTGCTACTACATTTACCTCTTCCCTGGAATGTAGCGTGCCGACAGCTCTATTGAGTGTGCTTGAGCCCACTCGTGCACCTGCCGAGTCAACTGGTACAACGGGAGAGACACTAGGCCCCCCTGTTTGTTGACGTAAGCCACCACCGTGGTGTTGTCGCACATCAACACCACTGAGTGTCCCATCAAGCGGTCCTGAAACTCTTGGAGAGCGAGAAACGCTGCCTTGAGTTCAGTACATTGATGTGAAGGTGCTTGTCGTTCTCGTCCCACACTCCTGAAGTCAGCAACTCCTCCAGGTGTGCGCCCCATCCCTCGTCGATGCGTCTAGAAGAGCTGCATGTCCGGGGGGGGAGTGCGCAGAGGCACTCCTCTTAAGAGGTTCCTGTCGTCCAGCCACCAGGCTAGGTCCTGCCTCACCTCCTGTGTCAGTGACACTGGAAAGCTTGGGGATCCGTCGCCTGCGACCAACTCTCCTTTAGTCTCCACTGAAGAGACCGCAGGTGAAGACGCCCGTGAGGGACTAACTTCTCGAGTGACGACAGGTGTCCGATCACAGACTTGCCATCGCTGAGCTACCTGTTCCTGGCCGAGACAGGAACTGGTTGGCTGCCTCCCTGAATCTGCTGATCCGCGAGTCTGCGGGGAAGACTCGCCCTGCTACCGTGTCGATCAGCATACCCAGGTACTTCATCCTGCTGCTGGGCTCGAGATCGGACTTCTCGAAGTTCACCACGATCCCCAGATCGCGACAGAACTCGCGCAGTCTGATCCCTGTCCTGTAGCAACTGCGAGCGGGAGCTCGCCAGGACTAACCAATCGTCGAGATACCTCATCAGACGTATCCCGTGCGAATGGGCCCAAGCAGACACATTAGTGAACACTCGCGTGAACACCTGTGGGGCGGTTGAGAGACCGAAGCACAGTGCCCTGAACTGGTACACCGTCCGTCGAGGATGAAGCGGAGGTACTTTCTGGAGGACTGATGAATGGGTATTTGGAAATACGCATCCTTCAAGTCCACTGAAAGCATGAAATCGTTCTCCCTGATGGAGTCGAGCACTGAGCGTGCCGTCTCCATCGTGAACCGGGTCTGGCGAAACAAACCGGTTCAGGGGAGAGAGATCTATCACCGGGCGCCAGCCTCCCGTAGACTTTTCCACCAGGAAGAGTCGACTGTAAAAGCCCGGTGACTGATCCGTGACGATCTCTACAGCTCTCTTGCTCAGCATGGTCTTTATCTCCTGTCTCAGTGCTACGTCCTTCGATGACCCCCTGGAACGTACGACTGCTGTTGGACCGGGTTGGAGGTGAGGGGTGGCCGAGATTCGAAAGGGTAATAGATATCCCTCCCGAAGGACATCTACAATCCAGGTCTCGGCGCCGTAGCGCTGCCAAGTTGCCCAATGGCTGGCCAGGCACCCCCCCACTTCCGGCAGCAGGTGAGGGGGAACGCCGTCCCTAGCGTTTCCCCCCTTTCTTCGACTTCTTCCCAGAGCCTCCACGGGATGAGGAGGGCTGGGAGGAGGGCTGGTTACGGCTCCCTTGCCAGAAGTCGAAGAAGACAGAGTCATTCCCCGGGGCTTCGACGCAGCAACCGTCTTAGCCGCCGAGGGAAGCGCTAGCCAAGCTCTTAGACTTGGCCGCAGTCCGAGGCTGCCAAGAAGCCTTCGAGACTGCCTGGTGAACCAGACGGTCACTGTCGTCAGTGCGCCGTCTGTCCACCGCAGCGTCCACATCTCTCCTGGGAAGAGAGACGTGGAACTCCGTAGAGGTCCGTTTCGAAGTCCCAACGCCGCTTCACGCCCAGCCGCCCTGGAAACCCGAGTAAGGACAGCGGTCCCTTATCCCCCGTTTCCCCGGGAGAACCAGGTTGGCCCACAGGTTCACCGTCTGGTGGGGCAAGGAAGGAGATGGCTCTTCCCCCAGACTGGCAAATTCTCCTGAAAGCCGAGTCATCTTCGGGAGAAATTCCCCCGGAGTTGGCTGCGAAGCCTTAGAATACTGTGAGGGACCACAGATCTAGCCAGGAGACGGCCTGGAAAGCTGCCATGGCGGTAGATTCCAGGCCGAGTGCCTCTTGCTGCGAGAACCACAGGTTCTCGGACAGGAGCTGCTGCAGAGACACACCCGGAGTCAGCCTGGCTAATCCGGGTTCACCTGTTTGGGCGGCATCGGGTCTTCAGATGGCACGTAAAACCGCCGCTGTCGTAGCAGAGGAGGTGGAAGCAGCTTGCTCGACCTGCCAGACTTGAGCGAACCGTCTTGTCCGGAGACAAGCGATTCAACCTGGTCCAGCACTGAGTCCGCAAGCTCCGAACGCGGCAAACCCACCGTCGGTCTGGGTTCCCTCTTCGGGACCCAGAACGACTCGAGCCGGGACGTGGGCTCGGATGGTGGAGCGGCGATCCTTCCCCGAGGTCGTTGTGCTGACGAATCAGCGCAATAACCTCTGCAAAGTTCCTCTGGATCTCAGGAGTGACTGCATCCTGCGGAGTTGGACCGTCCAGTCCCTCAAACAGGAGCACCTCCCGAGACCCTCCTCCCTCAAGGAGAGGAGCAGCGACAGCCCCCTCTCGGTCTCCTCCAACCACCGTGCGTACGACCTGGCTGGTCCAGAGAACCGAGCCTGGTGCGTACGACGCGGTGGCGGGACTCCTGAGGGGCGCACCCCTCACGATCACTCCTCAATACCTCGCCCCTCCCGGTGTAACCCGAGGAGGTTGAAGGTATGGGAGAGGAAGACCTGACGCTCTCTCCTCGCTCGCTGGTAGAACAGCGGGCTTGGAGGACTGCAGGCGATCGCCAACCCGCGGTGGCGATCGAGCTGCAAGACCTAGTCGAGCCGTCTCGCAGTGGAGAACGGCTGGACCGAGAACAGCGGCCCGGTCTCGTGTGTCAGAGGAAAGCTGGTGCTGGTCGCCCGTACCCGATCGCTCTCTGTGAGAGCGACGGTCAGGCGACCGGCGAGCTCCACTGTCACGGTGAGATCGGTGCGTATCCTCACGGTGCGTCAGTTCGCTGGTACCAGCCGTGGCTGGTGCCGGCGAACGGGGGGACCTCTTCCCAGCCTCAGCCCGTGGCCGGTCATGGACCGTCACGTGCCGCCCGGGTAGCCAGCTGCTCGCCGCGAGAGCGAGAGCTGGCCTGGTGAGAGTCGCGTAAGCGGCTGTCACCAGTCTTTCGCTCCGTGCCGTGAACCTGACGCTGAGGGGACTCAGAGGTCTGGTTCCTGGCTGCACGGTCGCTGGTAGGCGACCGTACACTCGGTACCTCTCGCGAACGAGCGGCCGAGCCGGACCCTGCTGCTGTGGCCGAACCACTGACAGCAGGTGAGGAGTGCCGGTGTTAGCCGGCACCCCTGGTCCCCGTAGTCTTCTTCCTTGCGGGAGAAGAGACGGGTCCATGCTCCTGGAAGGAGCAGGGCGACCAGCGGAAGAACCCCACCCCCCGTCTCACCAGAGCGAGACGGGCCCTTAGAAGTTCCCGAAGGAGACTTCTTAGGGGGGGGGGAGGCGACCTTCTTCTTCTTCTTCGGCGGGGGAGCCTTAGAAGAAGAAGGGGAAGAGGCGGCAGACGACGACGACGACGAAGAAGACGATGAAGACGACGACGACACTTCCTCCTCTTCTTCTTCTTCTTCGTCAACCCTCCTCAGGACCGACGTCAGATCTGTCATCCAGGACGGAGCCGGGGCTGCTGTTGCCGAAGCACAGGGCCCCAGGACGTACCTGTCCGAACAGACCAGCATCGGGAGCAGCGGCGCCAGGAACAGGAAACAACATCAGCAGGTGCGAGCATCACAGGGAACGGCAGACGAGACAGCAGGAGCAGGTACAGGTACAGCAGCGGTGGTCACAGGCAGGTACGGCAGACGTGTGGGTCGGTACAGGTGGTCGAACCAGCGGCACAGACATCCTAGGTACCGGTGGGAGGTCCAGGGGGCGAGCTCTTCGGGCACATGAAGTCCGGTCGCGGCAGCACGGCAAACCCAGGTGGCGGCATCACACTCCCCCGAGTTACGGCGACTGGCCCCTGCACCGATGTAGTGGGTGTTACAGAGACCGCGTGCTGGTGTACACCAGGTGAGGAGGTGAAGCATAGCCAGGGGTTGTAAGGGTCGTGGTGGTGGTCGTGACCGTTGCATGGGTGACCGCCACGGAGCCAGCGAGATGATAGAGCAGACCCCTGGACACTCGGCACGCCCTGCAGCCCCAACGATGCCCACACCTGTCCGAGGTCATCCTTCGCGGCAACCGCACCTGAGGAGGCAAAAGTCGGGTGATTAGCAGGATCCTCTACCCGTTCGCGCGAAGACGAACGGATAGAGGACCCAGAGTACAACTCTACGTCAGGGTATCTAGCGCCCTCCTCCACACTCGACACGTCAGGAGAGGAGAAGGACCTAGACACCCCCCCGAAGGGGAAGGCGCGAGACGTGGAAGTTGAGCCGGGCGGCAGGAAAGAAGACGAAGTGTCCGTCACCAAAGGAGTCGCGGGAGAGCTTTCCGACGACTCCTTTGCAGGCCTTCGCTTCTTCCTGCCCTCATACAAAGTCCACTGCGCCTCCGACCAATCAATACACACATCACAGGGCTCGGCTCGGGTGCATTCGCGCCCCCGACACCGAGCACATAAAATATGAGGGTCAATCTCCGGGAACGATCTGAACTTCCCGCATTTACGCCCTTCGATACCCGGCAAAGTCTCCGTGGGGTAGCGAGGCGAGGAGATTCCATCATAATCAATTATTGAAGGCAGCAATTAATATGAAAAAAGAGAATAATTGTACTTACAATAACTCTTTCACACACAATTACAACCAAATACTCAGAAAGCAAACGACGAGAAGCGGGCAGAGAGCGTCGAACAACACGTCCATCCACTGCGAGGCCGAAAGCAAAAGTGATTTGTTTACCTCCCAGTCGCGCGCGCGCGCCTGTCGGACAAGCAGTTAACTACCGAACCCCTTGTTCGAAAGCTTACGACCTATCCAGCTGCCGCTAGTACCTTCCTATTGTAAAAGGACCGAAGGTTTGTATGCCGTGTCGGAACAAACAACATTTTGTTGCCTATATTAGTGAAAGTATGAAATTTCTTATTCCTGGGGTCATGTTTTGAACTGAAATTCATTTTTACCCTGTAATTGGTGGTTTTATCCTTACTGAAACTCCACAGTGCTTATTTGATTGTAATTATACACACTTTGGTCTTAATTCACTCCAAATTGCACTTGAACTACATTGCGGTTCCTGGTTCCTAAGCGCTCACTCTACAAACACAGTTGTGGGCACACTACAGTGTTTACGAGGTGCAAAGCTTTATTCCTTTAATTGTTTACTTTATTCATTATTTAGCTTAACTTTACTTTATGTTACTTCAAAATTTTGATTTTAATTCATGTTTATTATCCCTTTTTTGCAACCAAATTAATCCCGAAAAATTAGAAATTTCTAAATTAGATACAATCCAATATTTCTAGCTTTGTCGTACATCTGGCTGCCGAAAACCATCGCCAAGCAGACGACGAGTTTATGAGAAAAAACCAATTTTTCTATATTACTATTTTGACTTCTTTATTTTTAATAACTGTATGTCAGAATTAAATGTAACCTTTAATGCTTGCATGCTAGGAATGGCAAAATTTCATCGTTGCCAATTTAGTGGGCTTCACACATACGTCGATGCATTTACAAACTGTTTCCATGAATTCTAGTTGTCATAGTAATGCAATAAGGATAAAATTGCTCTAATATATATAGGTATATACTACAAATAAATATGCTAATTTCACTTATTTCCCTGGTTTTGTATAAGTCTTATGCCCAGTTTGGAGGGTAAACACATACCAATTGGCGACACTGATAAACAATAGGAGAGAGCGAACAACACCGTAGGTACTGTTCACAGCAAAACTGTTGATATTTGAGTCAGGAATCTAGTTACTTTTTCAACAACGAATATTTTCAAATTAATTATCATGAATATGTAAAAAATTTATGCAATTCATGACCTTATACTGAAGTATAACTAATTATTTAAATAATTATCTAGTGCATGCTACTTCTTTTTTCTACAAAAAATTCTTGACTGCCAGATGGATGGTGTCATTGTTTACAATTGTTGTGAAGAAAGTGCCCCTGTGTCTATGGGTACAAGTGGTGTGCGGATTTAGCACATGGAATGGAAAGTTTATTGACACAAGTGACTCTGCAAACATCGAGATGGCATCAATATTCTACATTTTTGGTGTTGTAAGCAAAAATTTCGAAAGCGTCATGGAGGTGTATGTTTGCACTGCACATGCCTTAACCCTCTAACGCCGATTGGATGTATTAAACGTCGACATAAATTGTCTGTCGGGTGCCGATTGGACGTATGGTACGCCGATAAAAAGTTTTTTAAAAAATTCGCGGAAAAATACTTATAGGCCTCCCAGGTGAAAACTTTTGAATCACGTGCCTCGGGGGATGCTGGGAGCTCACGGATCAAGGCGTTGTTATGTTTACAATCGCTATCCAGGCGCGCAAGCACGAATTTCTTTCTTATCGCACTAAAAAGTATAAGTGACACATCTCAGAAATTATTTTGTCACATTGATATATTTTTTGCACCATTTTAAATTAGCCGTTACATGGAGTATTATATATGAAAATGTGCACAATTTCATGTAGAATACAACAAAAAAATACTCATGATTGTAGCTTTTATCAGTTTTGAAATATTTTCACATAAATAACAATAAGTGCAAAAATTTCAACCTTCGGTCAAATTTGACTATCGAAATGGTCGAAAAACGCAATTGTAAGCTAAAACTCTTATATTCTAGTAATATTCAATCATTTAACTTAATTTTGCAACAAATTGGAAGTCTCTATCACAATATTTTGATTTATGGTGAATTTATGAAAAAGAAAAACATTTTCCTTACGTCCGCGCGGTAACTCTTCAGAAAAAAAATCAGACATTTTTTCGTCCGATTGTCGTAATGTTTGCACCATTTTAAATTAGCTGTTACATAAAGCTTTATATATGAAAATGTGTGCAATTTCATGTAGAATAGAACTAAAAATAATTGAAGGTTGTAGCTTTTCTCATTTTCGAAATATTTGCATATAAATCACGATAAATAGAAAAAAAAAACCACGTTCGGTCAACTTTGACTGCCGAAATGGTCGAAAAACGCAATTGTAAGCTAAAACTCTTACAGTCTAGTAATATTCAGTCATCTATCTTCATTTTGAAACAAATTTGAAGTCTCTAGCACAATATTTAGATTTATGGTGAATTTAAAAAAAAAACTTTCCTTCCCTCTGCACGTGGATTTTCCGCCGCAAATCTCCGAAATGCGTACGTCGCATTCTCGTAATATTTACTCAGTTTCATATCAGGCGTTTGTAGAGTTTTATATATGAAAATATGTGCAATTTCATGTAGAATACAACAAAAAATAATTGAAGGTTGTAGCTTTTCTCATTTTTGAAATATTTGCATATAAAAAAATATATAAAAAATTTGAGATTCGGTCAACTTTAACTTGTCCGAAATGGTTGAAAACTGCAATTGTAAGCTAAAACTCTTACAGTATAGTAATATTCAATTATTTATCTTCATTTTTAAACAAATTGGAAGTCTCTAGAACAATATTTAGATTTATGGTAAATTTTTGAAAAAACATTTTTTTACGTCCGCGCGTTACGAATTCATACATCATTTTCAGATAATATTTTCTCTGTGTTGCTTTGATTGTTTTACAATGTGTTATATACCAAAATTATTGCAATTTAGTGTACAATACAACAAAAAAAATTAACTCGTTAGCTTTAACCATTTTGCTCACAGTGCGATTTGAATACAATTATATATGAAATTTTGTTTTCGAGCTATCATATATCGCATTATTTATACGTATATAATAATGATATTTTTTTTCATTTTTGATGGTTGCATACTAAACTTCAGGCAATGACAAAAAAAGGAGCCAAAAATTAACTCTTAATCTTGAAAACTAAGCGCGCTGTGATTTTTTGAAAAAAATATTTTTTCCGCCTCGGCGCTCACTCCGAGACCCCCTTGGCATACGGGAGACGATTTTTATAATACCCCTTCGGCGTTAAAGGGTTAACTTTCATTGACCTCTGTTTAATCTTAAAATATGACTTTGGAGAAAATACTTACTTTGAAAGGAGAGTAGAGGTCTCAAGGTGTTGCTCTCACCACCGATGACTCATGTTTTACTTCTTAAAATATGACTTTGGAGAAAATACTTACTTTGAAAGGAGAGTAGAGGTCTCAAGGTGTTGCTCTCACCACCGATGACTCATGACTGGTGCCCATCTCTGGTGTCAAGACGTGTTAAAGTACTTTTACGGAGGGTGGATCCACATGCGGCAAAATCTGAATTAGCTAGTCTACTTGGTTCTTCCTCCCATTAAGTTATTTACAAGGACCTACACATGCAGGAGGATAACTGTTCAAATATAAAAAATGGTATTCCTATATAAGCATTCCGCATCGTTCGTCCCCACAAATATAAAAGCCACCAGGAATTGGGGCGTTAAATGTACTTCGCCGTGTTTAGTATGAGCCCCTGGGGGTTAATTACAGTCGTCCGAATAAATATTACTTAAAATTCTTGTTCAGGCGGTAAAAATGCACAGTAAAACTGCAACTGCCATAGTCTAGGCTGCCGTGGAATAGTAATATAGCCTAGATCTACCTAAAAAATTTCATCTAGCTAAACCATCTATTGACCCCTCCCTTTCTAGATAAACCACGGTTCATGCATCTATTGTTCTCAGTTTTATGTCCACATGAGTTGGGGAGTTGGGGGAACTTGTTGTTTCACCAATTAAATATAGAGTTAAACACATAACATGACGTGACACAGCAAAATATCCACTGCCATTTTGAAAACATAGTAAAAGGGGCCACCAGAGAGGTAATCATCCCTGTGGAGGGCTGTACATAAAACCATAAAAAGTAGACAAAATATATTAGGTAACTTAACCTATGAGAATGTCCTGCACAATCATGTTAGGCAATGCCAGCTTAAGCCATGTCAGGGGCTATCTGCTTGCCGACAGCGGAATGTCCGCCTGTTTTACCGACTAACCAAGGCTACCTGAAAGTAAAGTAGGTAGGGTAAACAATCACGGACGATCCACCATCGTCATGCTGGCCGGGTCTTATTCACTCGAACTAAAATAAGCATGTGACGCTCTTCGTAAAATGTTATTGTTATTATACAATTAAGTTTGTTCATACTTACCTGGCAGATATATATATAGCTGTATTTTCTGACGTCCGACAGAAATTTCAAAACTCGCGGCACACGCAGTGGGCGGCCAGGTGGTAGTACCCATTCCCGCCGCTGGGAGGCGGATATCAGGAACCATTCCCATTTTCTATTCATATTTTTATTAATGTCTCTGTCTCCTGAGGGGAGGAGGGCGGGCACTTTAATTATATATATCTGCCAGGTAAGTAAGAACAAACTTAATTGTATAATAACAATAACATTTTGTTCATGCCACTTACCTGACAGATATATATATAGCTGAATCCCACCTTCGGATGGTGGGAAGAGACAGAATAGGATTTTTTAGGAAACTTAAATTAAGTAGATGATATACATCTTGGTTCCTTACCTGTTTGCAAAGTAGACTATGTGATTACTGTCACGTAAGGCTGCTTTTGCTTAATCACAGAGTTGCCAGCCAGGTGGAGACCTGTAGTGCTGGTGCGCTCTGGATGATCTGTCAACGGGTGCGAGACCTCAGCGTAACAAGATCATCGAGGCCATACAAATGAGGGCAACGAAGCAACTGACCACCACCTGACCAACTATTCACAAAAACCCCTTAAAACTAACTAAAGGATGGGAGATCTTCACATAAGACTCACCACAACCTAAAAACACAACAACTAACTTAAACCTAACTAAGGATAGGGAAAGAGCTACTTCCGGGACCCCAATACTGTGTCCACAGAAACGTATGGCCCCAGTGCATTACAATCGTCATAGATCGTTCTCACATCCCTTAGGTAATGTGAGGCGAAGACGGAGTTACTCCTCCAAAAGGTGCAATCAAGGATGTCCTTGATTGACATGTTCTTTTGGAAGGCAAGAGAGGTAGCGACGGCTCGTACTTCGTGCGCTTTTACTCGGAAGAGGCTCAAATCAGTCTTCTGGAAAGATGAATGAGCCTCCCGAATGGTGTCCCTTAGAAAGAAAGCAACAGCATTCTTCGATAAAGGTAACTCTGGTCTCTTCACAGAGCACCAGAGGTACCTGAGGGACCTCTTACCTCTTTCGTTCTATGCACGTAGAACTTGAGAGCCCTGACCGGGCACAGGACTCTCTCTGGCTCTTGGCCCACCAGACTTGACATACCCTTGATCTCGAAAGTCTTCGGCCAAGGGTTCGAAGGATTTTCATTCTTCGCCAAGAAAGTTGGGTTCAACGAGCAGACAGCATTGTCCCCTTTGAATCCCATTAACTTGCTAAACGCTTGAATTTCACTAACTCTCTTAGCCGTCGCAAGAGAAGTTAGGAAAAGAGCCTTCCTTGTCAGGTTTCGAAGAGACGCTGTCTGAAGCAGTTTGAAAGTGCTCGACATAAGGAATTTAAGGACTACATCCAGGTTCCATGATGGAGGTCTCATTTGAGGAACCTTCGAGGTCTCGAAAGACTTTAAAAGGTCATGAATATCCTTGTTGTCAGACAGGTCGAGGCCTCTGTGCCTAAAAACCGCTGACAACATGCTTTTATATCCCTTGATGGTAGGGACCGCTAATTTCTGCACATTCCTGAGAAAGAGCAGAAAATCAGCTATCTGGTTCACAGAGGTCGAGGAAGAGGAAACTCCCTCCTTTTTACACCATGCCCTGAAGGAAGCCCACTTCGATTGGTAAACAGCTCTTGTGGAAGCACGTCTCGCATGTGCGATTGCTCTCGCAGCTGCTTTTGAAAAACTCTCGCTCTGGCCAACTTTTCGATAGTCTGAACGCAGTCAGACCCAGAGCGGAGAGGTTTTGGTGAAACCTTTCGAAGTGAGGCTGTTTGAGTAGATCTTTCCTCCAGGGCAATGTCCTTGGAAAGTCTACAAGGAAAGACATGACCTCTGTGAACCATTCTCTCGCTGGCCACATCGGAGCGATCAGGGTTAACCTTGTCCCTTCCGAGGCCGCAAACTTCCTCATGACTTCCCCCAGAATCTTGAATGGTGGGAAGGCGTATAAGTCTAGGCCCGTCCAATTCCAAAGCAAAGCGTCTACCGCGATTGCTTCTGGATCCAGGACCGGGGAGCAGTAAAGAGGAAGTCTCTTGGTCCTTGACGTTGCGAATAAGTCGACCAGTGGACGTCCCCACAACGTCCACAGGTCTCGACAAACGTCTTCGTTCAAGGTCCATTCCGTCGGTAGGACTTGGTCCCGACGACTGAGAAGGTCTGCCCTGACGTTTTTCACTCCTGCAATGAATCTCGTCAGGATAGTCACCTTTTTTCTCTTTGCCCACAGCAGAATCTCTCTCGCTAGGGAAAACAACGTTCTGGAGTGTGTTCCTCCCTGGTTTTTTAAATAAGCGAGTGCTGTGGTATTGTCCGAGTTTATTTGAACAATCTTGTTCTCCAAAACTCTTTTTCCGAAGAACTGCAGGGACAGAAATACTGCTGCCAGTTCTTTGACATTTATATGCCAGGCTACCTGTTCCCCTCTCCAGGAGCCTGACACTTCCTTCCCCCCTAGTGTTGCTCCCCATCCTGTGATGGAAGCGTCTGAAACAACACTAGGTCGGGGCTCAGAAGACTTAGGGACACGCCCTCTTGAAGCTTCTGAGGGTCCAACCACCATCTTAGGTGGTTCTTGATTGGAAGCGATATTCTCAATATGGCATTGAGATCGTCCTTGGCCTTCCACTCGTCCGCAAGGAAAAATTGGAGAGGCCTGATGTGCAGTCTTCCCAAGGAAACAAACCTTTCTAGCGAGGAAATGGTACCCAGCAGACTCATCCATTCCCTCGCCGAGCAAGTCTCTTTCCTTAGAAAGGCTGAGATCTTTTCTAAGCCTAGCCGCTGACGTTCCTGGGACGGAAACGCTCGAAAAGCCACTGAATCCATCTGAATCCCCAGATACACGATGGACTGTGTTGGGGTCAGATGCGACTTTTCGAGGTTGACCAGAAGTCCCAGGGACTTCGCTAAGGCTAAAGTGAACTGCAAGTCCTTCAGACACTTCTCTCTCGACGACGCTCTGATCAGCCAGTCGTCGAGGTACAGGGAAACTCTTATTCCCGAAGAGTGTAGCCACCTCGCTACGTTCTTCATTACTACTGTGAACACCATCGGAGCCGTGGTCAGTCCGAAGCACATAGCTCTGAACTGCCATACTTTGTTGTCTAAGACAAACCTTAGATACTTTCTTGAAAGAGGGTGGATCGGGATGTGAAAGTACGCGTCCTGCAAGTCTAAGGATACCATCCAGTCGCCCGGTCTCAACGCTCCCAGAACAGAATGAGGCGTCTCCATCGTGAATTTGTTCTTTTCCACGAAAAGATTGAGCCTGCTTACATCTAGAACTGGACGCCAACCTGACGACTGCTTCGGTACTAGGAAGATTCTGTTGTAAAAACCTGGCGACCCCAGGTCCGCGACTTGTTCCACCGCTCTTTTGTCGATCATCTGCTGAAGGAGATCGAACAATACTTTCTTCTTTTCTCCCTGGTAGGATGGAGAAAGGTCTCTGGGAGTCGTAGAAAGAGGAGGCAGATCTAAAAAGGGGATCTTGTACCCCTGCTCCACGATCTTGAGGGACCAAGAGTCCGTGTCTCTCTCTCTCCACGCTCCCGCAAAAAACTTCAGTCTGGCTCCGACTGGTGTCTGAAGGACATGCTTCTCACTTGGAAGGCTTTGTCTTAAAGGAAGCTCTTCCTCGTGAAAACCCTCTCCCTCGAGGAGCTGCTCTCGAGGGGGGAGCCCCACGAAAGGGCTTTACTTTCTTCGGCGGTCGCAACCGCAGCTAAGAAGAGGTTGAAGGTACGGCTGACCGTCTTGTAGACTGGGCCAAAAGGTCCTGAGTTGCCTTCTCTTGTAAGCTGTTCGTCAGGTCCTTTACCAAAGTCTGGGGGAAGAGATGGTTCGAAAGAGGCGAAAACAGCAAATCCGCTTTCTGAGCTGGAGTCACCGAACGAGCTGTGAAGTTGCACAGCAAAGCTCTCTTTTTTAATAAAGCCGTTCCAAAATGAGATACGAGCTCCTCCGAACCATCCCTGACGGCTTTGTCCATACATGCTAACACGCTGGACAGCTCCCCCAGACTGAGAGATTCTGGGCTTCTCGCTTGCATATCCAGAACTCCCAAACACCAGTCAAGGAAGTTGAAGACTTCCAGCGTCCTGAGCAGACCCTTCAAATGATGGTCAGTCTCCGACGCGGTCCATGTTACCTTAGCAGAGGGTAAAAGCGACCTCCTCTGCAAATCCACTAGGCTGGAGAAATCTCCTTGAGCCGAAGAAGGGATACGAACTCCCACTTCATCTTTGGTTCTATACCAAATGCCCCCTTTTCCACTAAGTCTAGTTGGAGGCAAGGCGAAGGTCGTCTTGCCTGGTCTCTCCTTCGTACCATCCAATCCTGGAGCTTTTAAAAGCACGTTTCGTTGAGAGAGAAGTTCATCTCTACAAACTCCGGGGTTTTTCCAGTTTTAGATGAAGAAAACTGCGAAGGAGGAGACTTGGGAGCTGCGGGCTGAAATTTGTCTTCAAAAGAAGAACGCAAGAGTCGTACGAGGACTTTATAGTCCGAGATAGACGGGGCTGTAGCAGGTTCCTCTTCAACCGATTCAGCCGAACTACTTAGCTCTCCTTCTTCTCTAAACGGAAGAGGAGACCGTCTGTCAGGAGAGGGCGTCCTGATATCAGGTCTTGGCTTGATCAAAGGACCCCTATCCTTGCTAGAGGCAGCCTTATTTCGGCTGTCTTCTTTATGACGCTTACTGCTCGATGAAGGTAGAGCGTCCTGAGGAGGACGAGCGTCCTCAGCGCCTTCCGCAGCAGTCTCACCTGCCCGAGAAGCGTCCTTACATTTCTTCTTCGCTGGCATACGTGCCTGTGCGCGTAAACTAGCGTCTGGGGGTAAGACTTCTTGGTCAGAATCCCCAAAAACGTCTTGAAAGGCGGCCTGAACGTCCTGGCGAGCTTCCTGCCAAGCGTCCTGCTGAGCGTCCTGGTGAGCGTCCTGCCGAGCGTCCTGTCTAGCGTCCTGGCGAGCGTCCTGACGAACGTCCTGCCTAGCGTCCTGCCAAGCGTCCTGACGAACGTCCTGCCTAGCGTCCTGCCAAGCGTCCTGACGAGCGTCTTGACAAGCGTCCTGACGAGCGTCCTGCCGAACGTCTTCGTAAAGAGCGTCCTCCTCAAAAGCGTCCTGACGTAACGTCCTTCTAGAGGACGAACGAGATCGGCGAATCGCCGAAGGAGAAGCGATCGGCGAACGAGACGAAGTAGGTGAAGGAGAAGGAGACTGCTTAGTCCTCTTGACAGGCAGTCTAAGGTCCTTCCTCCGCTTAGGCTCGACTGCTGCTGGGCGAGTCCTCTGAGCCATAAGCGAGGATAGCTGGTCCTGAAGGGACAAAAGAATGTTCTTCGTGGGGAAGTTGGGGAATGAACAGAGGAGCAGGACTGATCCTGTGAGAAGACGAGGGGCGAGGGGACGCCTCCCTTCCTTCTCACAGGTACAGCTACATGCCTTCTCAGGTATCGCGCCTGTGCACGCAACCTAGCGTCCTCATCGGAGGAGATCCTACCTCTCTTCTGAGGCGGAAAAACGTCATACGCGTCCTCCGACGAAAGCGGCGAAAGAGGACGTGAAGCGTCCTCCGCACGAAACGTCCTTTTCAAAGGACGAGAGTCTCTCCGAGCGCTCCACCCCTTGCGCGGGGAGGACGCTTCGGAGGACGAAAAGCACTCTTTCAGGACGCGCGCTCGTGCACGGTCCTTGGCAGCCTGGGTCTTTGCTACAGGGTCTGCCGAAGGGACGCCAGATCGGTGGGAAGCCCCCGTAACCCTCTTGCGGCTTTCGACATACCTCCTCCCTGGGTCTTGGGAGTCTGATAGAGGTCTAGGCCTAGAGGCATTATGGGGCCGATCTGACGCCCCCTCCACAACACTGGGGGCACGATCACACACTTGCACCGAGCCAGTTTCTAAGGCTTTCACTTTGGTCTCCAGAGTGCGAAGAGACTCTAAAATCAGAGAGAGCGCATTCGCTTCTCCCGACACAGAATCAGAGCCCGAAGGCAACACAGGTTTAGGGGTTGTAAACACTACAGGTGTTAATGCAGGAGAGATGTTAGTCTTACCTTTGGAAGAACCACTCCTGGAGGAAGACCTCCTGATCCTATCGCGCTCCAATTTAAGGCGATAGGACTCATAAACTCTCCATTCATCATCGGTCAATTTCTCACATTCATTGCACCGATTATCAATCAAACAATTAAGCCCCCTACAACTCATACATACTGTGTGGGGGTCTACCGATGCTTTCGGTAGCCTCACCTTACAATCAGCCCTCACACACACTCTGAAACTCACAACACTTGATCCAGACATATCTTATATAGAAAAGTCAATCCAAAATCAAAAAACGGTCCACTATCGCGCATGCCAATTCAACAATCCAATTCAATACCAAAAAAAATCAATCAGATACTTAAAAGCGAGTCAATTTCCAAAAAATCCTGAGCAGAGGTCTGTAAACAGATGTTTACCGACCGGCGACAGAAAAAAATATGAATAGAAAATGGGAATGGTTCCTGATATCCGCCTCCCAGCGGCGGGAATGGGTACTACCACCTGGCCGCCCACTGCGTGTGCCGCGAGTTTTGAAATTTCTGTCGGACGTCAGAAAATACAGCTATATATATATCTGTCAGGTAAGTGGCATGAACAAAATATGTTTTCAAGGCAGTTTTGAAATCCAATATGGCGGCTATCGTGTGGCTGGCCGGTCTTATCACGGACTGTCCACCATCTTTCCCAGCCTTCACAGCACTCATTTGAACAATGTTAGCGTATATATGTAACTTTTATTGATCTTACTCAAGATTGCAGTTGTAATCAGCACAATAAAACAACATTTTTTTGCCTAAATTAGTGAAAGTATGAAACTTGTTATTCCCGGGGTCATGGTTTGAACTGAATTAATTTTTACCTTGTAATCGGTGGTTTTATCCTTACTACCACCACAATTGAAACTCCGCAGTGCTTATTTGATTGTAATTATACACATTTTGGTCTTAATTCACTCCACATTGCACTTGAACCACATTGCTGTTCCTGGTTCCTAAGAGGTCACTCCACAAACACAGTTACGAGCAGCAGACGACGACACTGTTTATGATGTGCAAAGCTTTATTCCCTTAATTTTTTGCTTTACTCATTATTTAGTTTAACTTTACTTTGTTATTTCAAAATGTTTATTTACTTCATGTCTATTATCCCTTTTTTGCAACCAAATTACCCTGAAAAATTACAGATATTTCTAAAGTAGATACACTCCAATGTTTCTAACCTTGTCGTACATCTAGCTGCCGAAAACCATCTCGGAGCAGACGACGATTAGTGATTATATATACTATATATATTTTTTTGCTAGCACTTTTCATTGATTTAAGTCTATATTAGTATTTTGATTTTTTTAATAACTGTATGCCAGAAATAAATTTAACCTTTAATGTTTGCATGCTAAGAATGGCAAAATCATCGTTGCCACATTAGTGATTAGTGGAGCTTCACACATATGCCGATGCAGTATCGTAAACTGTTTCTATGAATTCTAGTTGTCATAGTAAATCTATAATGATAAAATTGCTTTAATATTTATGTATATATACTTTCAATACATAGGCTAATTTCACCAATTTCCACATTTTGTGTAAGTCTTATACCCAGTTTGGAGGGTGAACACATACCAGTTGGCAACAGAGAGAGAGAGAGAGAGAGAGAGAGAGAGAGAGAGAGAGAGAGGAGAAGGAGAGAGAGAGAGAGAGAGAGAGAGAGAGAGAGAGAGAGAGAGAGTGAAGAGAGAGAAGGACAGGGGTGGCGGTGGAGGTGGGGGGAGAGGGTAGGTGGAGCTTTTTACGTGTGTTCGTATCCATTTCTGGATATTGGAGTTTTTGTCTCTTGGTACAAGGACAAGTGTCGTTATTCTTTATGATTAGTGATTCACGATACCCTTATAAATTATGGCACTGGGTGTAATACACTATAGAAAAATCTCGTTCTGATATGAGTGTTCATTACAGAAATATTGCCAAAAAAAACGTGCTTGCACTGTCTCTGAAACCCATAGTAGGTATGCTGCTTAGTTGTAAATCATGTTTTATGTAATCAAGTATTTTTTACAAGATAGCTATTGTATAAATTTGTATTTTTCTCAATCAAAACATATGCCCCTCAATGCCAACTTTCCTCTTTTAACAACTTTCTGGTCATTGCAAATTCGGCCCATTAATTTCTTATGGTGCAAAAACAGACAGAGGCTCAGGGAGCGAAAGCGATTGTGTCACACTATGGCGGTAATCCAGCAGTAAAACATCTTCATATATCCAAAAAGTAAATAATAAAGATATATATGCACATTACAATTATAACAATTACATGAATAGCTGATAACAATCTGCATGAATAACTGGTAAACTGTTCTGCAAGAAAGTTAAGTATAGCAATTCATTTACAATAGGTACGAAAGTCAAGGTGTCATGACGTCATAATGCAGGACTTAAAAGAACGTTCTAATTCCGAAAAATAATTACTTAAATTTGAGTCAGAATAGAGTTACTTTTTTAATAATGAATATTTTCAAATTAATCATCAAAAATAGGTAAAATATTGATTTTTTACTACATATTTAATTATCTAGTGCACGCTTCGTCGTCGTCTTCTACCAAAACAGTAGTTTCCTTAAAAACGAAGTGGCCAGGGACCATGTTCCAATTGTTGTGATGAAAGTGCCCCAGCGTCTATGGGTACAAGTGGTGTGGGGATTTATCACAGGAAATGGGAAGTTTGTTGACACAAGCGACTCCGCAAACATCGAGATGGCGTCAATCTTCTAAGTAAAAATTTTGAAAGCGTTTTGGTGAAATTTGCACTGCGTTGGCCACCCTTTTCACTACCCTCTGTTTAAAGCTTTAAATTTGGCCTTAACTTCTAACTTTGGAGAAAATAGCCTACTTCAAAAGTTGAAAGGAGAGCAGAGGTATTTAGCTGCGTCTCTCACCAACAACAAGTCGCGACTGATGAACATCTCCGGTGTCAGGACGCGTTATATACCTAAGTACTTTTTCGGAGTGTGGCCATCCATGACCATCGGTGTGTTGCGCCAGTCCATGCGGTTGTTTACCCTATTTCTACAGAAGCAGTCCACACAGACTGCAAGGAATAGGGTGAAACATCACAGCAGGCCAAGCAGGCCACCTACAATCAACACCTAGCCACCCTCCGAAAAAGTACATTATAACGCGTCCTGACACCCGAGATGGGCATCAGTCGCGACTTGTTGTTGGTGAGAAACGGAGCTAAAGACCTCTACTCTCCTTTCGAAGTAAGTATTTTCGCCAAAGTTAGAAATTAAGGCCAAATTTTAAGATTTAAACAGAGGGTACTGAAAAGGGTGGCTACGGCAGTGGAAATCTCACCAAAACGCTTTAGAAATTTTTACTTACAACTAAAAATGTTTCGAAGATTGACGCTATCTTGATGTTTACGGAGTCGCTTGTGTCAACAAACTTCCCATTTCATGTGCTAAATCTGCACACCACTTGTACCCATAGACGCTGGGGCACTTTCATCACAACAATCGTAAACCCACCTCTTACCAGCACTTATTCGTACTTATTCAAGGGGACTACGGCATTCTTTGCGGCGTTTTGCGCTCTTCAATTGTTTATCAGTGTTGTCAATTGGTATGTGTTTACCCTCCAAACTAGGTATAAGACTTACACAAAACCGGGGAAATAAGTGAAATTAGCGTATCTATTTGTAGTATATACGTATACATATTAGAGCAATTTTATCATTACTGCATTACTATGACAACTAGAATTCATCGAAACAGTTTGTAAATGCATCGGCGTATGTGTGACGCTCCACTAGATTGGCAACGATGAGCCATTTTTCCTCACGTCGTCTGCTCGTAAGTATACATCCGAAACATTTGTAATTTTTGGGGGTTAATTTGGTTGCAAAAAAGGGATAATGGACATGAATTAAATAAACATTTTGAAGTAGAGTTAAACTAAATATTGAGTAAAGTAAACAATTAAGGGAATAAAGCTTTGCATCTCATAATCAGTGTTGTCGTCTGCTGCTCGTAACTTTGTTTACGAAGTGAGTGCTTAGGAAACACGAACAGCAATGTGGTTCGAGTGCACTGTGGAGTGAATTAAGACCAAAATGTGTATAATTACAGTCAAATAAGCACTGTGGAGTTTCAGTTATGATGGCAGTAAGGATAAAACCACTGATTACAAGGTAAGAATGAATTCAGTTCCAACCATAACCCCGGGAATAACAAGTTTCATACTTTCACTAATATAGGCAACAAAATGTTGTTTCATTGTGCTGATTACAACTGCAATCTTGAGTAAGATCAATAAACGTTACATACATACGCTAACATTGTTCAAATGAGTGCTGGGAAGGCTGGGGAAAGATGGTGGCCGTCACTGATGAGAACCGTCCATGCAAAACGTAGCCGCCATATTGGATTTCAAAACTGCCTTGAAAACATATTTTACGAAGAGCTCACATGCTTATTTTAGTTCGTATGGGGCTTTCATATATCACAATAGGTATGTTGACGAAACTTCAGTCTTTTAAATGGTATGCTTAGAGTTGCAATTGTATTCATGTTTCACCAATTAAATATCGAGTGAATAAGACCCGTCCACCGTGATGAGGGTTGGCCTGTCGTGATATTCTACCCTATAACCGTGGATACGACATCCTCTCGGGATTGGGGCGTCAAATGTATTTCGCTGTGTTTAGTACTGGCTCCTGTGGGGTTAATTACAGTCGTCCGAATAGCTACCTAAATATTACTCAAAATTCTTGTTCAGTAGGTAAAACTGCATACTAGAAAAACCGCAACTTCCATAGTCTAGGCCGCCGCGGATACCTAGTAGTAAGTACCCTAGCTCTACCGTAAAGTATTATCCTACCATTTATTTGGCAACAATACTTACATATTAGAAGGCGATGACAATCCAGAGTGCTCTCCTCTGACTGGTATATGAAGCGCACAAGATTTCGTCGGCCTAAGCAATGACCACAGACAATTACTATAATTTGTTCTCGCGTGAGAAGGGAAAGACGCTTGCACTGCTGTGTGTAGTGAATGAGACAATTTCAGGCATTTTCTTAGAGTTCTTGCGTTGAACAGCATGTTTCATACTGACTCACTTAAGAATTTCGAAATACTACCTATATAGCTAGTACCTAGTACGATCCTCGACGGATCATCAGAACTTCAGAAGTTATAGTACGGGGGAAAATACTAGCAGTAGTATGTATTTACACAAAACCTATAACGGCTCCCGAGTGTAATTTCCCTCCAATCTCTCAAACGGCGATTTTCGCATAATTCCACCAGAACATTCTCATCTCTGTTCTCTCAAGTTTTATGTCTTTTTTTCTTCTTAGAGCCCACGTTTCCTATCCATAAATGAACATTGGTCTTATTATTGTGCTATAAATCTTTACTTTTGGCTTGATTGGCCTTTTCTTATCGCATACTACTCCAGCTACCTCTCACCTCCCCACAACACCCGGCCCCCAGGTTTTATCCTATAGTAAATTTCAGCCTCACAGAGGTAATAAGAGAGTCACGGATTGAAGTGGTATGGGCATGTGTTGAGGATGGATGACAAGGAGGGCGTGAAGAGAACTTGTAAGGAACCTGTTAAGAGGAAGACGATCGAGAGGGAGACAGAATTAGATGGCAAAAGAAAGTGAAAGAATATATGGAGAGAAGAGGTTCGGTGGTGGATGATGCCTTTGACAGAAGGCAGTGGAGAGTGGGGAAGGGGCACATGACCCCTTAATGTAGTGATAACGGTGGGAAAGAAGTACAATTCCTCTCGTGACTTTGGGATTCTGGTTCTTGGTTCATTAACGGTAACTTCACTAACATTGTTATGGAAGAGCTTTACAATTCATATGATGTAGACATAACCGTTCCATGATCACACTTAATTATTTTTTTTTTTTTTCAATTTCTCGCATATTCAATATTTCATCCCTTTTTAAAGGAAAACCGTTTTCACTCTATTGTTCCTTTCTAGTTTGGATCTTCTTGGTAACTTTTTGGTTGACTTATTTATAATACTTTATTATACTGTTTGTGAACATTTCACGACTGTTACAGTTTACAGTAAACTTCTTGATATAATAATTTTACGTAAATAAATAAATCAATCCAAACGTTAAAATCATAATGTTTATCCAACGGCTCCCTGCCTAATAGGTTTCTTAATGACTGATCTAGCACCTTTTAGTCCTTCTACCGTTAACAGTTATTATGATAACGTCGAGCTTTAACAACCAACTCTTCCAATTGCGTGTTTATTTAGTCGACAAGGTTTTCATTAGAAAACTTTATGGTCCTGAATAATCATGACCCATAATTTTTCCCTACTTCATTACCGACATATAAATTTTCCTGTGTGGTCTCATTAGTCCTTTTTGTCAGTGTTCTCATTGACTCATCCTAGGAACCTTAATTTCCCTTCGACCCTCTTTTATGGTCTGTTCGCTGTTTTTCTTTACTTACTTTTTCTTATTGTTATTATATTTTTCATATTTTCTCAAATCTTCTATCTCCGTCAATATGTACTACCAAGTCCAGCATAGCAGCTATATGGTGAGCTGTTAATATTTGATCGTCTACAATTTCTCATTCAATATTATTTTTAGTGTCGGTTATAGAACAAAATCATTTTATTATGCACTTTTGTGTAGGATATTGGTCATATACTACTAGAAACCACTATCTGACCTAAATACAATGACCACGGTTGTTGCTCGTAGATTTTCTTATACTGCGCTATTATCTAACTTTTCATCTCTCTCTCGGCGCTGTTACTCGCGGTTTCTTTTTTAGCAAACAAAGCTTCGATTTATTTATAGATTTTAGGAATAATGCCAAGCACTGGGGCAACTAAAGCCATTCAGCGCTGAAACGGAAATTGACAGTGAAAGGTTTGAAGGGTGTTACATAAGGAAAACCTCGCAGTTGCATTATGAATCAATTCTTAGAAGACGGTACACAGTAAAATGGAAGAAAGAGAATATTAACGGGGGTAAAGTAATAGTAATGAAAGTAGTTGCAGCTAGGGGGTCGAAGGGACGTTGCAAACCTTCAGTAATGCCTGCATTGCACCGCATGAGGTGCACTGACAGCACTAATCCCCCTACGGGACAAACAATGCTGCGACCACAACCGTTACACCAATTTTCTGCTTATTTCCTTAAAGACGCAGTACTCTCAGGCAAGACGCAATTTACCTTATGATCTCTTTCTTGAAACTCGTTCCCTTAGTTCCATTTCCAATGTAGTACCATTCTCCTAGTTACTTGCATTTTAAATGATGTTCGTGCATGAACTTCTTTTCTTGTATGTTTAAGTTATAAGGACAATAGTATACTTATCATGGTGTCAAAAGTAAATTTCTTTAGTTTTATTGGCTCTGGTAAATGGCCTCTCTACGATGACTTGCATTTCTAAATATTTTTTTGAGTTCTACACTTTCTCTTGCATTGATCAGTTACATAACCATATAATTTTGGTCCGATGTTCTGAAATTTTTTTACCGGTCTCGTTACTCCAACGCACCTCTGGCGACAGCCTTGCCTTATCATTTGAACTTTTGCACCTTTCTATCCAGTCATTTCGCTTGTACACCCACCTAATCTAAGTTGGGCTTTTCTTAACACTTACAAGTATATCCATGTCATATATATGTGGGGGTTACTAAGAATGTTTTCTGGTGGATTACAATATTGAAAGTTAGCAAGTTTTCCAATTTAGAGTTCTCTTGCAGTCCTCTACACAAGGATCTGTTTTTATTTCTATTAAAGAATACAGGAAAGTAATAGATGTTCCACTTGAAATAACAATGAAAGGGGTATTGTTATGACTTGCTCATGGACTCTGCACAACCCCTAGAAGAATGGTAACAGTGTCAGCTGGGTTTTTGGAGGCACCAAGAATTGGCAGAACCTGGATGAGACCTGCGAGATGCAGGCTATGGATGACTATATTAAGGCAGTGAAGATTTTTTTATAAAGTACATATTATGGCAAATACGTAATATTTTAATTTTAGATAATGGAGGTGGTACAATACTCCTACTCACGGCTGCAGACTACTTTTAAACCATGTAATGTTTAACAGCTTAACCGTTCCTATTATTAAATATATATAGTGATCTGTTAATAATTCCCATTACGATCACGATGAACCAATGAATGACAGCAGTCTCCTAAAACAAATGAGATGACAAATAAATCGGAAACAAAATCTGCGGCAGATGAATTTTGATTCCTAACAACAAAGCATCAAGTAGCTTAATAGATGCAGCTATGAAGGATAATATATATTGCATTTGAAAATATTACTCGTACGTAATACATTTATGATATGCAATAGGTTAATTAGTCCCAATAAGAAAAATATATTACTTATATGTTAGCAATGAAGTTTTGACTGAAAAGAATGTAATACTTTAAAATCATACGTTCTGAGATATATACATGGATAATTTTTTCTCTACATAAAAAAACAACTGAAATTTGAGTGTATGTATATTCTAATAGAGTATTTAGTAATCAGCTCACCTACAGTATAAATTAAACGAACTGGACGAGTTACTGAAAAATATAAAATTTAGATCCTGTTACTGAATTTGAATAGAAATAGCTCTACTATTTGAAACACAGACAAATATAAAATGATAATGATTTAATCTCTGATTTTCCTTTCAAAACCACTAAGCATATGATGCATCCTTTAAACATTTAAAACATTATGGAGGATAAAAAGAATAAGACAGACGGAAATGATGGTAAATACACAAAGATGGAAGGAGAGTCTGGACTGCACTAAAAAATACTTACCAGATTTCCCTTCAGAATCTGGATCTTCTGAGGTTGAAGAAGACTTATAGTTCCCTGGCAGGCACTTCAAGGGCTTATATAGGGTAAACTGGGATTCATATATAAAATGTACTAGCAAAAGATAGCACATCAATTCCTTTATACTCCATGATATGATGTTGAACATGAGAGCAATGGTACCTAAGGGGAAGGCCTAAACATGGAGGACAATCAGATGACACATCATGATCCTTATATCAAACTAAAATACAATGCCACTGACCTTTGGATCAGGCCTTCCAAGAATCTAAAATGTAAAAAATTATAAAAGCAAAATATTAACTGGAAAGTCTAAAAAAAAAAAAGATGATAATGGTAATTGTATGTATAATGAAGATAATAAAAACATTACAGATCATGTAGAACTTCAAAAGTAATCCATCAATATAATAACTAAAACAATATTCAAAAAGGAAGAGAGGCAGGGTTTATTAATTATACAAAAACTATGGAAGTGAGACAAAGCTACTGAATTTCTTGCAATAAAACTGCCAATTCACACAAAATAAATTTCATCCACAAACTTAGTACTGTATGTACAGGACAAAGCACTATACATGTTCCAAAGGAGATACAGGCTAAAATACCAAATTAAACATATTCCATCAATGTCTACCTGAGACCTACTGGAACTGAAATGACAAACAATGAAAAGCTGCAGTTTAAAGATTTGTAAGTATATTTAGAATGCCTGGTGTGGCAGACAAAAGGTTGGTCAGTTGAGAACCCTGTAGAGATATGAACAAGTTTCAGCAGAGGTAGAGCATTTCCATTATTTTTGCAAACACACTGGACTGTGAAGCAGATGTTGAGAGAGCAGCAAGACAGTATAAATGCAAAATAGTTGAAAAGGAGAGATAGCTATTCTAATTGTAAATAAAAATGTCCCACTCATAAAAGCTAAGACTTGGTAGCAGAATCTAGGTTACTGATAACGAAAATGGAAGATTTTGTAAAGTGTGGTCACAGAATGCTCAGATTTATGGGTCGAGTATAATTTACAGTGTACTACAAATTAGGAACTGACAGAGATTTGGTGTCCTGAGGCTGTACAAAAGACCAGGGAGCTCTGGACAGGTAATGAGAAGGGATGACAAACAGTTGGTCACAAGAACAATACAGCCAGTCCCCAGTTATTGGTGGGGGTTCCATTCTCAGCGGTGTGTTGATAAGCGAAAACCGCCATTAACCAAACCTCAGCGATTTATGGTGCTTATTGTGCCAAGTTTCAGTTAATGGTGCCTCTGTTTGGTAATTTATGGTGCCACAACTCTACTATCAGCAGCTCATGGCCAAAAACCGGATCGCCATTAGCCGATAACCGGGAATGTCTTAAATATGAAAGCAGCAGGCTGTGGACCTGCAGGAAGGACCAATAACTAATAGTAAAAATGGGATACATAAAGACTTGATGATAGTTTAGGCAAAAGTGCAAGACTAATGATAGTGGATATAATTAACTTCACATAATTATATGATGAATGCTTACAGTAAATGATAAACAGGGAAGCTAACTGATGGCTAAATGAAAACAGTGATCTTTCCATTATATTCAACTTCTTTGCCAGGTAAAATTCAGAATGCCAGGGTGAACCCACTAACTGGCAATGAAAAAACTTCATTTGCAAATTTTCACTAAAACTACTTAAATGGATGATTGTGAGCAAAGTAGGAACGGAATGGAATGGAATACGAGATTTAGGCTTGAAGCCAAGCACTGGAATCCAAGGGATTATTCAGCACTATAATGAATATGGTTTTTGATGAATATACCAAATTTGTAACTAATTTGTATTTTTCATAACTAACAAACCTGAGGTCTTAACAGTTAAAGGCCCACCTCGAACCATCCCTCTAGCAGTCTAAACTGGGTTAGAAATATAACTGGTGGGTCACAGGTAGCCGTGGGCATTCTGGGTATACATGCCCCGTGACCTGGTATGGATGCCATTAGTCCCTGGATCTCACAAGTGTAATTTTAATTCTACCGGTTTCCAGCTTGGCGCTAGTAAATCCTAATGTTAAGACCTCAGGTTTGTTAGTTATGAAAAATACAAATTAGTTACAAATTTGGTATTTGTTCATACACGAAACAAACCTTCGGTCTTAACATTAGGATAGACTTACTATTGGAGGGAGGTAAGTCTCTACAACTGACTGGGAGTTTGCCAACTTATCCATTTCCGAATATATAGGGAAATTCTAAGAGAATGGACAATGAACCTAGGACCAAAGATATAAGCGGATCTATTGGTTTTCTCCCACTGGGTGTAGATACCATTCTACTGTTTACTCTTGTCCCTTGCAACTGGATCCACCTTCACCCCTCTTTTCCCTATTATCCAAAGGGGTGTGTTGCTACTGAAAAGTATATCATCACCTAAGATAGCTTCACAGTATGGCTGACCACCTCACCTGCATCTAGTCCGTTCCAGCACATGACGGTACTCTCCTTCATATTGCCCGTAGTTAAAGGAGTAGGAAGAAAGTAGTAAAGAAAAAAGACCAGTCATCCCATTCATTCTACTTTCATACCTTCATCTTAGACTAGACGCAAACTGACCCGCCAGGGGCACTGGATGAACTATATCACTTGTTGGGCCGCCACCACTGGACCCAAGGAAAAGGTGTCCAAGGATCTAATAAAATGAGGTGAAAGTTGTTTGGCGTTTCCACACACCAGCTTTCAGAATTTTATCCACAGACATGTTCTTTTTAAATGCCAGGGAAGCACTCACGCCCCCGATGTCATGAGCTCTAGCTCCCACCTGGCTATCTGACCCTCTGTCTTCTGCCGTATAAGCATCTCTGATCGTCTCCCTTAGCCAAAACGATATTGTATTCCTGGACACTTCCTTCTTGTTCCGTCCTGTACTTACGAACAACCTCCGGCAACCCGGCCCGAGGTGCCTTGTTCTCTTTAAGTACTCCCTTAGTGCCCTGACGGGGCACAGGAGCATCTCAGCTTTGTCGTTGTCTACAAAGTCTGCCAAGGAAGGTATGGTAAAGGAGTCGAATCTGCCGTCTACTATTGTTGGATTTTGGGTCTTGGCCACGAATTCTGGGACAAACTCAAATACCATTGATCTCCAACCTCTCGAGTGCTTTATGAGATATGAGAGGCCATGTAGCTCCCCCACCCTTTTGGTTGAAGCCAGGGCCAATAAGAAGACTGTCTTCAGGGTCAGGCTCCTATCCGTGGACTGCCTTAGTGGTTCGTAGGGGGGTTTTGTCAGACTACTCAGTACCTTGGTCAGATCCCAATCTGGGGCTTTTAGCTCCTTTGGTGGGCATGACTGTTCAAAGCTCCTCATCAGCATGGCCAACTCCCATGAAGACGATATGTCCACTCCTTTCATTCGTAAGACTGAGGCTAGAGCCGCCCTGTACCCCTTCACTGCAGATACAGACATATGTTTTTCTGTTCCGAGATATATCAGAAAGTCTGCTAACTGCTGAATAGTGGTACCGAGTGGAGACACGTTCCCTCTACGACACCAATCACAGTATGCTGACCACTTTCCTTGGTATACTGTCGCAGATGATTTTCTGATATTACCTGCCATCTGAGTTGCTGCTTTCTGCGAAAACCCTCGCGCTCGGAGGAGATACTTGACAGTCTCCACCCGTGAAGCGATAGGGACTTCACCGACTGGTGGTACCTCTCCACGTGCGGCTGACACAGAAGGTTGCTCCATGGAGGTAACTCTCTTGGCACATCTACTAGGAGTTCCAGTAGGTCTGGAAACCACTCTGCTTTCGGCCATAACGGGGCTACCAGGGTCTTCTTGAGGTTCTGAGACCGCATTACCCTGTTCAGAACCTGACGGATTAGACAAAATGGAGGAAATGCGTGCACGTCCAGATTGTCCCAGGGGTGTTGTAGCGCATCTTCTGCTACTGCCTCTGCGTCTGGGACTACTGAACAATACACTTCCAACTTTTTGTTGTACCTGGTTGCGAATAGGTCTATGATCGGTCCTTCCCACAACATGAGCATCCTGTCCACTACCTGTTGGTGTAGGGACCACTCTGTTCCCAGAATCTGATCCCTGCGGCTCAACTTGTCGGCCACTATGTTTCTTTTTCCCGGAATATACCTGGCCTAGATGTCTACCAGGTTCTCTATAGCCCACTGGTGAAGTTGAACTGTCATCACATGTAACTGCCGAGAAACTAGGCCTCCTTGCTTGTTTATATAAGCTACTACTGTGGTGTTGTCTGACATCAATACCACTGAGTGTCCCTTTACTCTCTCCCTGAATTCCTGTAGAGCCAGAAAAGCTGCTTTCAACTCCAGCACGTTTATATGGAGTTCTCTGTCCTTGCAACTCCATTTTGCTGACACCATCAACTCCTCCATATGGGCTCCCCAGCCTTCTAGTGACGCATCCGAGAACAGTAAGAGGTCTGGGGAGGATTGTTGAAGGGGGACACCCACTGTCAGATTGTCGTCGTTCACCCACCACAGCAAGTCTTTCCTCACTTCTGCCGACAAGGGAATTTGCTCGTACGGGTGATCTACTGTTGGTGACCAAAACTCCTTCATCCTCCATTGTAGGGACCGAAGGTGTAGCCTTCCTTGTGGTACTAGCTTCTCCAGGGAGGTTAGGATTCCCAGCACCACCTGCCACTGTCTTGCTGGCTGTGTCTGTTTTCCCAGAAAGGCATTCACCACTTGTTTGCATTTCTCTACTCTTTGGTCTGTCGGGAATACTTTGGCTTGTGTGTGTCTATCACCATTCCCAGATATTCCAAACGTTGACTTGGATCAACTGCGACTTCTCCTGATTCACCACAATACCTAGGCTGTGACAAAGCTGCAGGAGGGCCGCCCTGTCCCTGAGTAATTTCTCCCTGGACTCTGCTATCACCAGCCAATCGTCCAGATATCTTATTAGCCTGATCCCCTGAGCATGCGCCCACGCCGACACGAGGGTGAACACTCTTGTAAAAACTTGAGGAGACGTTGTCAATCCGAAGCAGAGGACCTTGAATTCGAAAGCTTTCCCTGCAAGACTGAAGCGGAGAAATTTCCTTGAAGACTGATGGACTGGTATCTGAAAGTATGCGTCCTTTAGATCGACTGTCAGCATAAAGTCTCCGATTCTGACTGCTTGTAAAACCGTTTTCGGAGTTTCCATCTTGAAACTGGTTTTCCTTATAAACAGATTCAGCGTTGACAGGTCTATTACTGTCCTCCACTCCCCGTTGGCTTTGGGTACCAGGAAAATCCTGCTGTAGAAGCCTTTTGCCGGACTGCATACTTGTTGCACAGCTCCTTTTTCCATCATCATCTTCACTTCGTCCTGCAGAATTGTGGCCTTCTGAGATTTGTGGGCATAAGTGACGTGGGGTAATGGTTGATCTGTCAGGGGCGGGGTTACCTCGAACGGGATCAAATACCCGATCCTGAGAACATCCACCACCCACTGCTCTACCCCTAGTTCCTGCCACACCTTCCAGTGATTTGCCAGGCAAACCCCACTGGTGTGGCCGAGTGATGGGAGGCGCCCATCCTATCTTCTTGAGCCTCTCCCTCTTCCCCTATTGCCCCTTCCTCTGTTGTTTCTATTGTGAAAGGGCCGATGAGTTATCCTCTTTGGGGAAGAGGGTCTTGTGACTCTATTAGGGATGCTATGTCTCACTGTCTTCTTTCGAGACATCTGCTGTTGTCTTCCCTCCAAAGGAGTAGTTTGACTGTTAGACGTTTTCCTAACTGCCTGTTGCACCAACCTATCGTTAGTGTCCATCCTTCTTCTATCTATCGCCTCTTCCAGTATGACCTCTGGCAACAGCAGTTGCGATTCCAAGATATCCCCATTCCTCATTGCTAACAGGGAATCCAAATCCACATTGCGGCTTAGTCTAGCCAACGCTGCATCTCTCCTCATTAGCAGGATATTTGCCCAAACATTGGCACTTACGTTTGTCAGGTACTCAATCGCCTTGGAACCTGACTGTAGTAATCTAATGAACAATGGTTCATCCACTACATTCCTTGTTGCTTCCGAGGATGCAATCTTCGCCACTGCTGTTGACCAAAGGTCTAACCAAGAAGCAGCCTGAAAGACAGAAGAAGCTGTTGCTTCTAACGTAGCAGCCTCTTGGTACGTCATTGAAGGGCACTCCATTTTAACCTGATCCAAGGATAATCCAGGCCTTAACCTTACAACATTAGGGTTCATTTGTCTAGACAGCAAAGGGACCTTTGGTGTCGTATAATATTTCCTTTGCTTTATCATTGGAGGGGGAATAAATTTAAATGATCTATTAGATCTTAAGGAATTATCCCTCCCTGCAATCTTTGCGTTTACGTGTTGCAAGACCGATTCCGCATGACTCGAACAAGGCAATTCATACGACACCTTGGTATCCCTCTTTAGTCCAAATGCCATGTCAATTCCAGGAGGAAGCATACTGGCCGGTGTTTCTGTCTTCTCCGAAAGGTTATTGAATTGACGAATCAAATCAATCACCTCTGCATACGAGGCCAGAAACTCTTGGTTTTCTCCTTCCTCCGGCTCTAGTGTACCATTCTCCGTCACAAGGGATGTTGTCTCGCCTCTATCTTCTGACAGACGGCCCGGAATTCCACGGCCGCGGTCTCTTTGATCTTTGCTGGCCGCTGTTGGCTCGATCCCGGATAGTCAGCAGGGGAACGAGAACGTCTCACTCTTTCTCTGCTCACGGATCTAGAGCGAGAATCTCTTCTAGATCTCCAAGATGAAGGCTCCCTTAAGACAGAGATAAGTTCGTCTCTATTAGTATTGGCATCGTTTTCGAGCGTCGGCGAGCCCGGCCTCGACCTTCTATCCAGACGGACACTGCCTTCCACGAACGTATCCGCCGAGGTTGCCAACTCTCTATTTTTCGTACTTTTAATAGGAGCCTTATCGTCCTTCGTACGTATTTTGAACGGCCTTACGGGCGAAACTGGGACCTGCATTCCATCCTCTGCTGCACCTTTCGCCGTCAACGTCGATTTTACCAGAGGTATCGCAGTTTTTGCGATCCGAACTGGCAACTCCGCCTCGGCCGCTAGCCCGCCGGCCGTCACCTCTCTCGCTTGTTCGGATTCTTGTGAACGGCTTCGTCTGCCAACATTGTGCTTAATAGCCACTGACTTTCCGACCTTCTTGCTGACTTGGAAATGACAGTCTTGGTCCGAAGATGAGGAAGAATTGATTCTTCTCCTCTTAGCCCGAGGATCCGCCAGGAACTCCCGAATCCTCCTCCAACGCTTGACTGGCGCTCGCCGTGACGTTATCGGACTTAGCGATGACGCCGAACTAGAGGAAGAAGACGAAGAAGGCGAATCACACTTTTTCTTTTTGTCTCTCTTATTCATTCTCTTCTCTATATCCTGTAATTTCTGCATTACAGTTTGCATTGACAGGTCAGAAGGCGTATTAGCGTCTGGGTGCAGCGAAAAAGGCCGAGAATCGGTCTGTGACGTCATCACGCCTGCCATATCGGAGTGTGACGTATGTTGTGACGTCATCTCTCTCGTAGGGAGAGACTGAGAGGTTTCTGCTGGCAACCGCACGTTTGCTGCCAAACTACCTCCCACGTTCTGCATCGCTGTAAACACCGAGTGGGATGGTGAAGCCGCGGCATTAATTCCCATAAATTGCAAGCCCGGGGGATGAGGAACATTCAGCGCTGCCGGACCCTGCTGGAACCGTGACGTCATATAATGCGCAAGCAGACCATCCAAGGTTGGTACGCCTGGTAGGCCTAGCGCTGACCACGTACCATCTAACCTATGCGCTTGAGTAGCAGGAGCCTGGAACAAAGATGGCGGATACAGAACCGCTAGGAGAAACCGAAGGGGTATGAGACAAATCAAAAGCAGGTGGAGAAACATATGGAGCAGCCTGGTTTATTGCCGATACAAAAGAAGCCGGTAAGGTTTGGTCATCCAAAGATGGCGTCACCCCCTTCCTTTTGTATTGGCTTTTCCCATAGAACTTCTTCCACTGTTCCACCGACCAACCGCGACAAACAGAACACGGATTAGTAACCGTACATACGTTTTCCCTGCACCTACTACACGTTGGATGAGGATCCGTCGACACCGAAGTTAGGAACCTAGAACATGGAAAGCCACTGACTCCTGGGCATTTCCTTTGTCTCCTCTTCGAAACGGTAGACGATCCCGATGTTGAGGCAAAATTCTCCATCATACCACGTATACACTCTTACCACACACTGATCACACTTGGAGAAAGAAAAGGAATGAAAAATAAAAAATGAAATGGATAAAGAACGGGCAAACTGAAAAACCGGCTTTAAATCAGATAGACAGTAACATGTCTTATCTTAAAGGCGGTAGGAAAATAACTGGTGGGTCACAGGTAGCCGTAGGCATTCTGGGTATACATACCCCGTGACCTGGTATAGATGCCATTAGTCCCTGGATCTCACAAGTGTAATTTTAATTCTACCGGTTTCCAGCTTGGCGCTAGTAAATCCTAATGTTAAGACCGAAGGTTTGTTTCGTGTATGAACAATTATAAATTAAACAAATGAAATAAAGTAATGATTTTATAATTATGGTAAAAACTGATATCCCCATAAAGGGAGCAAAGTAGGTGAATTAGAAATATTTGGGCCTTACCTCATGGAAATCTCAGGATCCATAAGCTTTATCCTTTTCTACATGGGCAATTGGTCATTCCACTACAATACTACTTCATAAAATTGTAAGTCACTCCTCTAACATTAACATAAAAGAATTTGAAAATGCTACTATATTTGTTATCTTAGTGAACTGAAATACAGAATTTGTGGAGTTAAAAATTGAAAATACAACAACTCTAAATTTAAAACCCCACAAACCTGGCTAAATTGTAAGTAATAAGCTTGTTAGTACACAGACTTCAGTGTAGCTCCTGCTCTCTTAGCTTATGGGATTTCCTTAACAGAGGAGACATGAGATTTGTCATTTCAGTATATCTCCCAAATGAACCTTCCTCTTCTACATTTGTTTGATGTCATGTAGGTTGTCAAATGTAAGTGTTCAACAAAAAGATGGCAGCATTTGACTGACTTTTGGATCAGGGTTTGTTTCCTAACACCTAAGTCACCATGTCAAATGCTTCACTAACATTTAAATAACAACTGCATAGGATAAATATTTTATAACCAAAAGTAATTCAGTAAAATTGTTTTTATTAAAAATTACATATGAAGCATATTTCTTCCACGTTGTTGAATGTACTTTACTGGGTGCTGGGACTTCCATCCATTGCATGCGGCAGTCTACATAAAGACCTGCTTTAAATAAATAAGTCAAGAGTGAAGATTAAAATTTTATGAGAAAATATTTAGATATATATAAAAAAATCAATCAACCTACTATATAGACAATTATAAGACTTAGCAAATTTAACAAATATCAAATACTGTAGTATTATCAATGAATTTTAGAACCTTCACTTCACAAAAAACTTCTTTCCTTAAATCTCCATGAACTCAGGATGGAGAAAGGGTACAGAAGATTAAAATGATGTATGTGCTCTCAGAATATAAGCACCACAAATGGGGAAACAAAAGTTATATCTTATAATGACAGAAACGCCACAATTAAGAGAATATACAGTACTACAGAGGTGAGTGGGGTTCTAACAGATGTGATACAATAGAAGATGTGAATAAGAGTATATTTTTGGAGGATATGTCATTAAAGAGAGAAAACATGAGGAAGTAGCAGAACTGGAAATCCATAATACCCAAGAAAAGGATCATGGAAAACTGGTAATACATACTTAGGAGCACTGGCAAAAAAAGGTAGATATAATAATGATGGAAAAATCATTATAATTTTGATAAATCTAAAATCTAAAAAAAAGTACTAACAATAGTCTATTGTCTCTAAAATCTCTGTCATTGATATTTTGGCTGTTAAAAAGAGTGAAGTTATCTCAGAAACAAACTTGGTATTAGTTGCTTAGCATCCACCAGCTTAATATCCAGTTACATATAGATACATTTCTGTTTTATATGGTTACATGTGACTTGAAATTCTTTATTGGCCAGCCAAAAATTACCTTGTACGTATTAAGACAGCAAGGCTAGGCACACACCTATCGAGAGCTCACAGTTGCTCAGCAAGCATAACACTGTAACCTTATCTAGGAACTGTGAATCAAAGAAAACAGAAGCAGGAATCTAGCGACTGTAAAGGAACTAATGAGAAGATCCAGTTTGTGGGAAAATGGCTATAAACAAACTACAAAGGCAAATGTAATACCATCTAACAATTACACCACTGAGGTGAATTAATACCATATATCGACTGTAACACTCAGTGCTACAGAGGTTCAGGCCTGAAAAGGGAGTTCTACTGCTGTGAACAAATATGAAGACCTCATGGTAACCAGATATTGGGCAATAACTGAGCTATGGTGAAAGTGCTGCCTGGCAGAAGACAGAACATTTCTGTTACCTTGGAGAAGTTGGGGATAGAAACCTTCCAACTACTAGTGAGTCAGGTGAAAAACAGCTTTACATATAAAAAAAACTAGATGGCTTGGGCATGGGGCAAGAAGACAGAAAGAGAATCAATTTCATAATTTATGGACATGAAATGGCAGGATGCTGTCCAGTCAAATTGGACCATGGAGCAAGAATAGACATGATGACTTGAACAACAAAGAAATTCAAAAAGAGTGCACAAGACATAATGGGGTACTAATATCTAATCCAAAAAGGAAAACATATGAAATAAAAACAATAATGACTGCTGCATCAGTATGAAGTATGTCATCACTTACCAGTGTTGCTGCTCTCCTTCCTCGCAAAAGTTCACAGATGCCTCAATCAAACTGCAGTTATAGGGATGCTAAACAATAGCACCTGGATACCTCAGGAAATTCACTTCAGTCCGATTCCTTATACTTCTGTACGTTTTTACATGTTTTATTCTAAAAGGAAAAAATGAAACAAAATGCATGGACAAATACATTCAATGAAAATTCATTATGTACTATTAAGGATGTCCTTGTTTTGCTTGAATATAAAAAGAATTTTTTATGTTACTTCGCAGCATAAGAAACTTTATATCGTTTGTCTTTAAGAAAAAATATCTGAACATATAAAGGAGGATTTTAGAATTCAAAGCAAAAAAATATTTAATTGTTTAAAAATAACTAAAACAGCAAATCGTTGCTATTCTGGACCTTTAACCTTAATTCTGGATGACCCAGACTAAATCTCTATCTACTTTTGGGCATGATTATGAAAAAGGATAATAATATGTAAGAAGTCCAAACTTCTGAAACATTCCAATAAATAGAAACCAATGTTTTATCTGACCTTACAAATTCAGTACAGTGTATACTAAATGGAAATAGGCCAAAAGTTTACCATTCATCATCATTACCATTCTCACATTGGCTTTTCCCATATCTACTTGTTTTCTAACCACCTACCAGAATTCCTCGACCCTTCTTTTCACAAGTCAAATCCATCTCAATCTTAAGAGGTTTCGATCCACAATACACCACATTTTATTGGTACAACCTTCCAATTCTATACCTCATTCTTTTCAAAACCTGTTTTCCTTATCGGTGCTCATGTTTCAGCTGCACAGAATGGTACTGACACATATAAGAATTTGCTGGCTCTACCATATTTTTGGGGGGATAAATTGTTTATAAGAATTTTATGCTTTTATAAAAACAACCAACTGCCAAACTAGAGCCTAAGACATGGTAAGGCCAGATGGTAAGTCAATTAGGAAGGAGTGCCTTGGACTGATTATGCCTTAACGATAGATGTACAGTGCATATACAGAACTAATAAATTCAGACGTAAGTAGTACAAACAAATGAGTCAAGATGAGTAGAGTAAAGTACATACTTGAAAATGAGCCACTATGGCTTGAATAAAAATTTAATTAAAAAAAAATTTTTTTTTTCATACATGTTGGTCTCCAGCACTAGCCAAGATCATTCAGTTTTGTCTGATCACTGAGCTGTGTGAAATTGGTGGGCTGGGAAGAGCAATACGTATTGTATTTTAAGCAATTGGTTATTTAAAAAACAATGTTTTTCCTTGTATTTGTGTCATCACATACCACTTACTTCTAATTAGCCTAAACCTCATTTTAACTGGGAAGGAATGAATTACTGAAGACTCCAGAAATAAATGAGCCTGAGCTTGAGTAACAGATACTCCATCTCATGTACCAACTTTTAGCAAATTGAAATTGTTCACGGAGTTACGTTTACCACCTGCGTAAGAGGTGTCACACTGCTCACTGAGAAGTAGCAGAGAAGAGCACTTATCCATCTAGTGTCATATACAGGAAAGGTCTTGGGTTATCTGTCTAATGTTGATATATACAGGCAAGATCTTGGGTAATATGTCTAATGTTACCACCATTATAGTTTAGTTTTCATAAAGGCCTTCGTACATTTGGTGCATCCTAACCAATATCAGTATAGCAGTGCTCTTGATGAGAGTGCAAAGGCATGCATGGTTGGTCTAAATTTTAGCACAATCTTTGAAGCATTTACCTACATGCTATACATAATTTTTGGAAATTGGTGGATCTATTATTAATATTTTGAATAAATTCTTAACCGGAAGAACCTAAAGGGTCTGTATTGACAGCTAGTATTGTACTTTAGTAATAAAATTTCAGGTGTTGCTCAACCTTTGCTATTTATCATCTATTATAGCAACATGTGGCAAGGACTGGCAAACAAATCGATAGCATAAACAAAACGCTACTCTTCTAGCTGTTCTTCCCTCTCCAGGCCTTAGGTCAGTGGTTGCAGAATCCTTGAATAGAAACCTAACAAGTATTCATGAGTGGAGTAAGCTTTGGCACATGAAGGTTTAACCTTCTAAGACTCAAAAGTATATGATAGTAGTTAGTGGATTCAGAGCACTTTTGCCTTTGCATTCTGATTTCACTTAAATGGCAAGGTTTTAAATGTCTCGACTCTTCTAAGATTTTTGTTGTAACTTTTAATAATAATAATAATAATAATAATAATAATAATAATAATAATAATAATAACAACAAAAAAAAAAAAAAAAAAAAAAAAAAAAAAACTGACTTTTGAGAAGCATATATGTAATATTGCTTCCTTTGTTTCTAAAAAAGTTGGGATGAAGCTATTACATTTGTTTTAAACCTTTCCTTCTTCCTTGTTTGGAGTAATGTCCTCCAGTGTGGTCTTCTGGTGGCGACTCTCATCTCAAACTCTTCGACAGTTATGTAATTAGCTTTTATTGCTCCCAAAACTAGGCAGGCTGCTGCTACAAACATTCTGATATTTAATATCACCAGGTTTAATAAAGGGATTTTGACGTAGGAAAAATCTATTTCTGGGCGAGGAAGCCGTGTCGCCCAGTGAAATGTGTCCTCTTTAGCACTATTTCTAGTAAAATATTGCTATAATACCAGAGAACTGCTAAATTGGACATGTCAGAAGTCTCTGACTCGCTCACCTAAATAAAAGGTGTCGGTATAAAACTGGGGCGAGTGTTAAACACTACCACAGCAACCCCTCCAATTAGCCTTTTCCTCATCAAAAGACCCTAAATACGGGGAGCCGACCCATAGGTCACACCTAGCTACCCTGTTGAAGGAGTCTGTGACGTCATACTTATCGATAGCATTGAAGCTTGGTGCACAGCAAGGGGGGGAAAAAAAGGGGGGGATTTCACTGGGCGACATGGCTTCCTCGCCCAGAAATAGATTTTTCCTATGTCAAAATCCCTTTTCTGGGCTCAGCCGTGTCGCTCCGTGAAATTGTACCAGAGAAACACCAAGCTACACCCCTCTGCAATGAAATACAATATTAAATTGAACTCAGAAGGGTTAAAGAAATCAAAAATAGTCTAGAATTGGAAAAATACAATTTATAATTTACAAAATATACCATATAGCAATAACATGTGGCAACAAAACACGCACATAATAAAATAATTACTAATAATTAGTATAACCGTAACACTATACACCAATCCTAACAACTAAAACATTTGCTGAGGTAGGTAAAATGTTAATGAGGCTGGCATAATGGAAAAGATTCATATGACAGAAGGACGGTGCTATATTGATGTAGTAGCAGGAGACACTGATCTCCCTACAGCTATTGCATGATATTTAAGATCCTCCAAAGACTTAAGGTAATGCTTTTTGAAAACCAAGGGTGATTTCCAACCAGTATACTTCTTCAGATCATCGAAGTTCATATATTTGAAGAAATTTACAGAAGGTGCTATAGCCCGAATGTCATGCACCCTGGGAAATGACCCTGGGCTGGCTTTCTTGATAAAATACAAAATCTGCTGCCTAATGCCCTTTAGAGATAGTGTACCACCATCTTTTCTAATGAAAAGGGGGCCCTTGGAATAGGTAGATGTCCTAGATAAATAGTCCTTAAGAGTTTTAACAGGACATAAAGATGGATCCTGTGGAAGCAGAACAATCTTCCATGGAGACCACCTCATCAAGGGGTCTTCATTCTTAGCTAGAAATTCTTTATTTGGCGAAAGCAACACGTCCCCCGAGGAAAGGAACTCAATATGCGCTTCATCTCTAGATGAAGATGACAGCTCCGATATCCTGGCACCTGAAGCCAGACTCAATAAAAACAGTGACTTACGCAAAATGGTTTGGTAATCACATTTGAAGTTGTCTGTTTCCGAGGCTAACCTGAGAACATCGTTAAGAAACCATGACACTGACGACGGTCTGTGAATGGGCCGCAGGCGTGCACATGCTCTTGGGATAGAGGTGAAATAAGACTCGGTTAGATTGATACCGAACCCGAGAAGAAAAATCTTTTTCAGAGCCGACTTCATGGTTGTTATTGTTGCAGCTGCCAAGCCTTGTTCAAACAGAGACCTGAAGAAGGTTATAGCCACGTTCATTGTCATTACTTTGATATTTGATTCCCTGAGGAATGAAGACAATTTCTTAACTGCTGAATCATACTGGCGAAGCGTAGATTCTCTCTTATCTGACTCTAAGAACAAAATGTTCTGTGGATCAATGTCCCCTACTCTCTTACCTGCAAACTTCATGAAATCCATAAAGTTAGGGTTTTGTGAAGACCTGAGGAATCGAACACAGTCCTCGTTTGAACTTGTTGCGACAGCCTCAAGTCTGGGAGAGGGTGAGGACGAAGACCTAGTTCCAGGAGAAGGGGAAACCAGTTGCTCTTGGGCCAGTGAGGAGCTATGAGAGCCACCTGACCTGCAAAGGATCTCAACTTGTGCAGCACCTTCAGGAGAAGGTTCACTGGAGGGAATAAATAAATCTTCGTCCACTGGTTCCAATCTATACTCAGGGCGTCCATAGCGAATGCCAGAGGGTCCAGATTTGGGGCTACGTAACAAGGCAGCTTGTGGTTTGCCTCTGTAGCAAACAGATCTACTTCCAGACCTGGTACTCATTTGCAAACCCTCTTGAAGGATTCTTGGTTCAGTGACCATTCTGACTCCAGAGGGACTGATCGAGACAGTGCGTCTGCCACTACATTGTGGACTCCCGCCAGATGGGTAGCCGACAGATGCCAGGTGTTCTTGGCTGCTAGAGAAAAAATTGCTACCATCACGTGGTTCACATGGCTTGACTTTGAACCACCCCTGTTTATACAGTGTACCACTACCGCACTGTCGAGAACCAACCTGATATGACTCTTCTTTGGAGGACGAAGCTTTTTTAAAGTCAGAAACACTGCCATAGCTTCCAGAATGTTGATGTGAAGCTTTTGGAACTGAGGAGACCAAGTTCCCTGAACCTTCTCGTGCTGTGAATAACCTCCCCAACCTGTCAGTGATGCGTCCGTATGCACCACAAGGGACGGGGGAGGGAACAGCAATGGTAACTCTTTGGCTAGGTTTGCAGCCTTTGTCCATGGGCGCAGACGTTTTCTGAGAATCAGAGGTATCCGGGCGAACTTGTCCCGACACTTGGCATTTGCCTTTGAACGCCAAACTCGATTGATGTCCTTGAGCTTGGCTTTCAACAGGACGTCCGTGACCAAGGCAAACTGGAGCGAGCCTAGGATCCTCTCCTGATTCCTTCTCGAAGTCTTTTTGCATTTTAAGAATTGACGTGTTGCCTTGGCAATCTCCTTCCTCTTCCCTGCTGGAATGGAAAGAGTGTGTGAATCCAGGTCCCAATGAAGACCTAGCCACTGGAACTTGGACTCCGGAGTCAACTGGGACTTTGTCCTGTTGATCTTAAACCCTATATATTCCAGGAAAGACATGACCTTGTCCGTGGCTTTCATACACTTGTCTTGGTCAATCTCCCAGATTAGCCAGTCGTCTAGGTACGCCACCACCAATATACCCTGAGACCTTAGCTCCTGCACCACTGTTTCGTGAAAACCCTTGGTGCTATATTTAGCCCGAAGGGCATTACCTTGAAGGAGTAGGCTTCTTTCCCTAGTTTGAAGCCAAGGGATGGTCGGAAGTGCCGAGCTATCGGGACATGATAATAGGTGTCTGTAAGATCTATAGAGGTGGTGACGGCCCCACGGGGAAGTAAGGTCCGCACCTGAGAGATGGTCAGCATTTTGAACTTGTCGCAACGAATGTACAAGTTTAAACGGGACAAGTCTAAGATTACCCTTCTTTTGTCGGTCCCTTTCTTTGGGACGCTGAATAGACGACCCTGAAATTTCAAGTTTTTGGTCCTGGAGACTGCTCCCTTCTGGAGAAGGTCCCTGGAGTAATCCATCAACTCTTGCGTTGGTTCCTGATAGAAGGTGATGGGTGGAGGACCACCTTTGATCCAACTCCAGCCTAGGCCTCTGGATACTATGCTTTTCGCCCAACTGCTGAACCCCCAACGATGACGAAAGAGGTACAGCCTGCCTCCTACCTGAGAAACTTCATTGAGATGATGAGGGCCGGGATCCTCTTCCTGACCTCGCACCTTTAGCTTGCCCTTGGGCTCTGGCTCCTCCGCGCTGACGAAAGGATCCTCTAGCCCTGCCACCCCTAGCAACCCTGGTAAAGGGGTGAAATGCCCGACTCTCATAGACCGGGTTAAAAGCGGGCGACACAGAATACTGAGGGGAAACCTGTTGGTTAGTCGATGGTGAAAGGAAGACAAATTAATGCTGTTGATGAGGCTGAGCCTTAGAAGTCGAAGGCTGAGATACTTGTTGAACTGGCACAGCTTGTAGCACAGGATGCTGTTGCGGAACTTGGAAAGGTTGGAATTTCCTTTGCCTTTTCCTAGCCCTAAAACTGGAGGGAGAAGACTCTGATTTCCTTTTGAAAGGAATTCCCCAACGTAATATGATGCTTTGATTAAGACGTGATGCCTCGCTCTGAACCTCGTTTACTGCCGAAGCTGGGAAGAGATCTGCACCCCAGATTGAGGAAGCCAGAAGCTTGTTGGGTTCGTGCCTGATCGTAGCCTCAGATAGAACATGCTTCCTGCAATTTCTCCTAGCCACCGCAAAGTCGTACAAGTCACATTGCATGCCCAAAAGTAACGACTTCGCAATGACCTTAAGCAGCGGCTCCTGAGCGTACTCCCGAGCCGCTGTCTCTGTCATCACTAGGGAGTTAAGAGACCTAGCGAGGCGTGTCTTAGCATCAAATTCTGCTTGGATCAGTGCGTCTGACAGCTTAGGAAGGCGCTCACTAAACAAAGTGATTGCACAATCTGGCTTCAGCTTGCCTACCGAGAATGTAGCCGGCAAATCCTCCCACAAATCCTCCCTACCTGGGAGTAGCAATGATGTGGGATCTGTCTCCCTAAGCTGGGGCATGGGCTCTTCCCGAGTCACTGCCTGGAGGGTAAGTTCAGCTACCTTTGATGTAAAAGGTAAAGGGTTCTCGTCATCAGTTGTAAACATTGTGAAAGGGCTTTTAAATACTGTTACTCTAGTATTTGAGCAGTTCCACTCTTCTAGGCTCCGTATCCATGTTTGCTGAGCCTGATCTCTAGATAGGATAACAGTCTCCTTGGGGACCTTATCCTCTCTAACTAGAGCTGCCTCCGTAAGCCTAACATAACCTATAAATGGAGGCTGTAACCCTTCGGGGAAGAACTCGAAATCCTCGAGTCTACGTGTGCCACAACCTTCTATAGTTAACATCCCGTTGACAAACGGAGCGAAGTTCGCCACCCTCCAAAGATTACCAGGGTGGAACGGAGGGAGCGTGGACCCATCAGGCATGCTATGAGCTTGCACCAAGCTACTAGAAGGTGCCGGAACTGCCGACTCCTGTCTGAGACCTGCAATCAGGGAGTCCTGTGCACCTAACCTCTTAAACACCTCTTCAAACCTTGCTACAACTGAGCTGACTAAGCTACCAAGGCTATTGACCTGATGTAGAATATTCGTATTGAACTGGTCTTGGGCAACTAAAGGAGAATCCTCCTGCCCCTCCTGCGGTACCTTACGAGGTATCCGATCCCTAGACGTTGAAGGAATGGGACTTGTGGGGCAATAGAAAGAATTCCCTTCATGAGACCTTGGATTTGAAGGTTTAGAGAAAGACTTCATTCTGGGTTTAATATGTGTATGAACCTGTGGTGCCTGCCCAGGCCTTGGCTTTATCTCTGATCTGCCTTTAAGCAAGGTTTTTCCTGAAGGTTTTTTCTTTATTTTAGGAATCACAGAGAAGGAATGCGACCTGGTAGGGGGCAACCTTCCTGTGAAACCCATGAAGGAATTGGAAGTAGAGGGAGAGGAAGAATCAGAGTCACCCGAGGAAAGACCCCGGTGACCAACTAAGCTAGCCTCATTAACACTGTTACCTGTACCCATATCTAGTGTAACGGGCAAATCCTCAACCACTTCAAGTGAGACTTCTTCCAAGCCAAGGTCCGGCAATTCTGCCTCTTGCTGTTCCATAACTGAGTCTTGGATTGATTTGATAATCGGTGCCGCTACTTTTGGGTCAACGTATCCGGCAGATTTCCCGGCTGGGAAGATCAAAGTCGCCATATCTTGGGACAGAATATACGGCTTAGCCTTCCCTATGTTCCGTCCAAACCCTCCAACCCAGATCTTGAGGGCGGAGAGTGCAGCCTCCTTAATAGACTGCTCAGCCTGTAATGCAAAGAATGTGTCAATACTGTAAGTTCCTTGAACATTATGCTTATAATTGTTCATTAATCAATGTAATTTAGTTTAAAGAAATTTTTATTGTTCATTTATTTAATTTCATTACATTTTATTTATTTATTTTTTTATTTATCTATTTTATTTATTAATTAAATTATATTATTATTATTATTTTTTTTTGTTACAAGTAGTGTAATATAATTACATCACAATATACATAGAACAAGCAGTGCGGTAGCTTACCGAAGAGGTAGCCTGTTGTACCAAGTCGTAGCAGGCATAGCAGTTTTCGTGATGCCAGACCACGGAATCAGTAAGCAACACTGCGCAAGGGGCGTGGCCCCGACAAACGTCATGGCCGCACGGATCTTGCAGAGCAGCACTACAGCCGGCAGCCAGACACTGAGTGACCTGTAAGTGCAATAATATATAAGAACAATTGCCCAAACTTATTAGGATAATTATAATATAAGTATTATATGCCGGAGCATTCCGGACTGAAAAATATAAAAAAATATGTATATATTCATATATTTACGTCCCGGGGACTGTGTAAGAAATAAAACCACCCGGAGCTGTATGACCCGGGGTGGGGGGTACACGGAGTAACCCGGGACGGCCACAGGAACTCGAAAGTTCCGTGGCAAAAGAAAATAAAAATAATGATAAAAATAATGAAAACTAAAATAACAAATATAATATCTCCGCCTACGGAAGAGTAACTCCCGTAAACATAACCCTCAACGATAACGGAAGAAGTAACTGCCGTAAAACATAACGCCTCAACGACTACCGGAGAAGCCGGAATCTAAATCCGCCTTATGCGGAGAGGGAATGTTTTAGGCGGATGGATGTAAGCTCCGGGAGCTGAAAGAAGCAGAGCGCAACAAATCCACGGAAGCCGAGGCTGAATATGCAGTGCGACCATCAACTCCGGAGGCGGTCGGCTAAGAAGCGACACCCACCAACCTGAGGTCCTGGAGGACCCTGTACACCCCCCCCTCCGCTGATGGGAACGGCCATCAGCAACAACCAGGGCGAGAGGAGCACCCAACTACTGGGGGCCCTACGTGAGGGGGTGGGAGGGAGGGCTGATGGGGAGACGATCACGTGACCAGCGTATCCTCGTGAATAAAGGATCACGACGAAAACGCAGGCATAGCCTATATAGGCTAGCCGACCGAACATCCAACATATATATAGACAAAATAAATGAATTACTTAAAGCTAAAAGAAAATCATGCTTTAACACGGGGGGGAAAATGAAAAATAAAATGTCGTAAAATATAAAACGCAATGAAGGCCACTCGATAACGGTGGGCGCAAAATGGAAAAAACTACTTGCCTACTGACAAAACGAAAAGAAACGGCAAGCTGACGAAAAGAAAAAAGGGGAAATTTCTTGAATGAAATATACCAAACTTAAAATAAATAAAAAAAAAAAGGGGGGGGGGGACGGTGGAAATACAGCGAAGCACGTAACAAAGGAAACGTGTGCGAACGCAGACCCCCGTGAAAAACATGGAATTAATGAAAATAACAAAACATAAATGAAAACAAGATCAACAAAAATACTGCCACCCAAGACATAAATAAAAATATACTGAAATATCACAAGTTACGAGTATATATATATATAATGAAATATCACAAGTTACGAGTAGGAAGGAAACCCACTCGAAACTGGTACAAAACAAGGGAACGACGAAATGGCGACTCGCCGCCGCTCGCTACGGAAAAGAGACGCCTAACAAAACCCTAAATAAAGGCAAAACAAAAGGTAAAATCACTCCCTAAATATTAAAAAAAAGGGCGAACCAGTACTTAACTTGGGTGAAGTGGCAGATTGACGATCCATAACGATAAAGAATAACGAAATCAATGAAAAGGAACAGATAGCTTAATTCAAGCGTTCAAACGCTGGGAGGCTATCGATAAGAATGACGTCACAGACTCCTTCAACAGGGTAGCTAGGTGTGACCTATGGGTCGGCTCCCCGTATTTAGGGTCTTTTGATGAGGAAAAGGCTAATTGGAGGGGTTGCTGTGGTAGTGTTTAACACTCGCCCCAGTTTTATACCGACACCTTTTATTTAGGTGAGCGAGTCAGAGACTTCTGACATGTCCAATTTAGCAGTTCTCTGGTATTATAGCAATATTTTACTAGAAATAGTGCTAAAGAGGACACATTTCACGGAGCGACACGGCTGAGCCCAGAAATACATTTTTAATTAATTTGTATTTTTCATAGCTAACAAGGAAATCAACTGTATTGCTTTTATATTATTTTTTATTATTAACTTTACTGTGAGATTAAGTAAAATGGTACATATTAAGTACTATCAAGATTATATCATAGACTATTTTAGGTTAGACTCTTAAAAAAAAAGTTTAGATAAGTCCAACCAAGACCCCTACCACCAACATACTGACAGTTCTATTTTGTCTCCAAAGGGGTCAACAATACAAATGCAGAAACTGTTTGGTAAATAATTCACTGACAGAAAGCTGTCACTGCCTCTGATGGCAATTCAGAATATGGTAAAAGAAGGGATTTTAATTTGTATAATAATTATGATGGAATTTAAACCTTACCTTTATTTTTGGAAGACTTCATTTCTTCTTTTACAAGTCTGTAGGCTTCATCGAAAGTTAATGGATGTTTCTTTTTCTTAATATACTAGAAAAAATAAAAATTAAAAACTTAATAACTATGTATCTGCAATGTACATATTAGTAATAAGACAACAAAGATAATCAAGAAACAAAAGTAAAATGCAAATCCATTGTTAGTCGATAGATGGTTCAACAACTGACTGCTTAGGCAACCCTCTATTTTTCTTTAAAAAAATCTACTACAATACCCTAACCATTTACAACATCTATTAATCATTTAATTTAATCATTTATTATCTTTTGTAAAATCTTATAGAATTATCACTTCCACACATATACCTTAACTTAGTGTGTCTACATTCCAGGGCAAAGATTTAAGAACAAAATGCTAAGAAATATCAGATTCCTAAGACTGGTAATTGATTACATGATCACCATACAAACTGTGGCAGTGCATATGCATGATCACTACATCAATATGAAAAGCAATAGGCCCCCTATTGCCAGCTTCAAATAAAGTTCATATCACACTATAATCAGTTTATAGAAGTTCTATTTAAAATGTAATAAGTACAAAATTGCATCTGAAGGCAAATACAAAAATCAGCTGGCACTGATTCACTCTTGGAAGAGGATCCCTGTATTAGCTCTGAGCCCCTCATCATGCAAGGCTTCATCTTGTTCTATTATTTCTTTACTCCTGTTTCTGTACATTTTCCAACTCCATATCTATTTTCTTGATATGATTTTTCTTTAAATAATTAACTGAAATACATTGTAGAAAATTCCGATGGGAAATTTTCAAGATTCTAGATAATTCTATGTACAGTACTTCAATAAACCTTACCAAACATTCTTCTAGTTAGAATTTTATCATGCAGCAAAAAGGAATCTAAAAGTTACAAATGGCTGGGTTGGTAGGCTGTCCATTTTCTACTTCTTAACTTGCAGGTAACTCTAGTGTTTCCCATTTGCCAGTCATTCTTTACTTTGCTGTTATTGTTAGAGGCTATTTCTTAGAGTGGTGTTATTGGAAGGTGGTAAAATATTGTTGTTAGTGACATCATCTGAGACTTCAATTAGAATTTGATGAGCAAAGGATTGCTCAAGTCGAGTGTCTAAATTGAAGTATGAGGGCCACCCAACTGTGAGGATTGTATAGGTCAGACTTGGTTGATTTTTATTTAAGTTTGCTATCTGAAGGTTGCAACCCAGAATTGTGCCCTCATTGGAAAGTGGCAGCTAGTTATTAATGCAGAATAGACTTAGCAAATGAAGTAAGAAGAAACTACTGACTTTGAGGAAGCATTCTAAAAGGATTTTGTTATTTCATGAGAAAGGAGACATAACACAGGTGATTGTGTTTAAGAGTCTATCATTCAAGTCTGATGATGCCTTTGTGTTGACAGATTGTTCACTCAAGTGTGGGGCAGTTTTAGGTTACAACTGTACAGTGTTGCTTGGAGTACGAGGAAGCTAGTATCATGTCTATCAACAAAACCTTGGTGCAAGCATATCTGTAAATAATTTTAATATAAATAATAGTATAAGTAGCAGTTGTATAAATATGTGTGGTTGTACAACTGAGTGTATATATTGTCAATAAAGTTAGATTTAACAAAAAAGTTTGACATAAACCTTTGAACACCTACATGACAATGACGCTTAAGGAGTGCCTTAAGAAGTCTGACTTCTTAAAACAACAATCTGTTCCATTTGCAGCTCTCATTTAATAAACATATAAAAACACACTCTGAATGGTCCACTAGGAAGGAATGTAAAATATAGAAATCCAGTGGATAACTAAATTTTTACATTAGCAACAAGGTTCTAACCCATGTAACAAACCTGTTCAGTATCCTTCAAACTTGTATATCGATAAGATGAAGTAAGAGTAGCCGTGTATGCATGATATAACGCTTGTTGGCTATCCATGAACTGCCTTGTTAATGCCACTTGCTGCCTCAAAATATCAGCCACTCCCACAAATCCACTTACAGACCCCCAGCCTATGGACAAACAATGAATCTCAATAATATTTAATACTAAGAAAAAAATAAAAAAACAAAAAATACTCTCATGACTAAAAGCAATGTATCTAGGCTACTTATACTGTATCCATAATATATAGTAATATCATCACTTATTACTGGATTTCACAAGACAGTGGTCTTAAATTCAACAAGTTTGGAAAGGTAAGATGATTTTATTACATTCTTTATATGGTGCATATAGCTAAGTAATGCCATAAAACCTTTGGATGTAAAAAATCTAGAAATAGTTGCCTATTCCTATCAAAATGCTCTTGAATACGGTCTCATAAGATATGCAGTGGGTCAAGTGTAGCTCTTTTCTCTGTGACTTGTATTGGTGTGAGATGGTTTCATCAGTGGTTTTAAGTACACCGAATTAACCTTGAGCACACCATTTTCTCCATCACTTTAACATGACCAACTTGTTGACACTAGAATGACCACCTAATGGTATCCACCTAGAACAATCGAGTGGTCAAAATGACTGTGCATGTATTTACACTGTGAAAGTTCACATTTTCACTTATTAATACGTCCTAATTGACTTATGTATTATTATTATAGTAAGGAGACAGACTACTGTTGCTAACTTAAAATGCAATAAAACATTCAACAATTATCTCACAAAAAGCTTACACAATTTTTGTCAAATCTGAAAGAGAATATTATTATCTGCGACACTGAAATATTATCTGCTGCATTGAAATAAGGAATATACTAAAAAAATGACAAGATTAAGATTAATTATAACAGAATAACAACTTTTTTCTAAGCCTGGACTTTAAAACAATGGATAAAAATCCCACTTCATTGGAGCGATAGCAATGTCAAATGACTGCAGTACAGTTTCTACTGACAGTTGTTATTGACGGTGTAGTGAATGTTTACTGATTTATACGTACTATTTATACCTTTTAGGGTAAAGAAATAACATCTGAAAAGAGATTCTGTACAACATAACCTGTTTTTGGGTACTGTAATGTAAAGCATATTTTACTATTTATCAAAATAGTTAACAAATTAATTTTCATATTAAAAACAACAGACTGCAAAAGAAATAATGAAATATGTGTGCACATTAATGCATTCTTAGCTTAAATTTTCTTACTTTCAATTCTAGGACTAATGTAATTTTTCAAGCTCATTTTTTGCAAAGGTGTTTCCTGAACAGCTTGCTCGTGCAATTGCTGCATACAGATCTCTTACATTATTGGCACATGCCTGAAGTTTTATTCCCATCACAGTACCCTATTTCGTAACGTTTTCTTTTCTTAGAAATTATGGAAAGTTCTGCTCCAGCATCACTACCACTTTCACTATTACTTAGCGTGTTGCTATTTTTTAATGTTTCCTAAAGTTCTTCAGTTAACTGAAGAACTGAAATCATGTCGGGAGAGTTTTTGACCAGTGACTTCCCTATAAAAAACTGATACATCGATGCCTGTTAGATCAAGAATATCACAAACAAATTGGATTGGTCATTGTTGTGAAGCTGCTTTAGTGCTATACAACCGAGCCATTTGATCTACTATGTAACTTCGTACTTTGAAGAATTATAGTAATTTACAGTTTCAGAATTTATTTTGCATTATGTCTACAGTTCTGTGAATACTATAAAATACGAGTAAAATTTTTTTTTAGCTTACACTGACACAATGTCAGAGTGCATTGATTATTTTTCAATACTTGTGTGATGGCACAGGTTATAACAGGAATTTTTTATGCATGTGGGAATCTCCCTTTGGATATGATTTACTGCCAGTTTTATTGAAATGCTTGCCCTATCTTGACAGCTACTATGGTGTTTGGCAACCAAATTCATATGATCATAAGCTGGACCTGTTACACGCCATCTCATTTATGCAAACTGACAGGAATTATTATACATGTCAATATTTTTGTTTATAAGAAAAAAATGAATTTTGATTGTTACAAGATGACAAATTTTGTTATAAAAAATGTGAGTTTTGTTGAATTTTATTTACCACAGACAGTTTGGAGTACCTAAGTTGATAATACAGGCCTATAATACGGAGTAACATTGTTCTAGATAGGCCTATAATACGGAGTAACATTGTTCTAGATAGGCCTATAATACGGAGTAACATTGTTCTAAGGCAAAATTTTGAGAAGCGAGATTTTTGTTAAATTTTTGTGGACGACGAATGTTGCTTGATACAGATGTGAGTAGCTTACCCAATTGAGTAAATTTAAGTTTCACCCCTCAAATCAAATATCAATTATATAATGAACGAATTGTAATTGAACTGCAATTGAAACCCTTATTTTTTAAAATTAATTAGAATTAAACTGGATTTGATAAATTCACAATTTTTGTTGAATTGGAATTGACTTGAATAGATAAAAATGAATTGACCCCAACCCTGCCTCTAATGTGCTGCCATAGTTTATACCCATATAGGACACTCAATGCTCCTATTGTTTTTGAGATCAGATGGAGCATTGGAGTGTACAATACACTAAAAACAGGAAAACCAAATAATGCGGCTAGTGATAACAAGGAGAGTAGCACTTAGTGAAGCTGTTGCCAATTCAGTAGGCTCAGGACATGTGTTGGTTGATGGATGGATGGCTGAAGGTCCAGGTGTTGCTAGTTTTGCAAAAGAATGTTCTCCTCTTATTTGCTGAGGAAGGCTGGGAGTCTCTGGGGAACATTATAGACTATGACATTGGCATAACATGACTGACAGGTTTGTTAAGGAAAAACCTAGGTCTAAACTGTATACATGAAAAACTGTCTCCTCTGAGCAAACTCAAGGATCCTTTAACCATCAGTCTTACCTTCCACCGGTCTTGGATGTAGAAGTGGAAAAGAACCTGCTGCTGCAAGTGAACTGTGTTGGTGACTGTGAACCCACCACCATGGATACATGTAAGGACCTACATCCTGTTAAACAACAATTATCCCGTTAAAAAAAAATCATAAATTTGAAACAGAAATCAAACTTAAAATAATGACATCACTTCAGGCTCCCTTTATTTCCCTAGTTTGAAAATCTTCCAGAGCTAAAAACTGTATAGTACAGTACTATACCAATTTCATTACTCAAGTAGAATTTAGAACTCTTTCATATCTCCTTTTACTCAATATATACTACATCTTGACTTGTTCTTCAAAGATAAGGCCTTTTACTTGGATTATCTTAAAACTACAAAACAGTCTTTTTAAGCCAGTATTCCCTGAAGATTTTAAAGCTCCTTTAAATATCATTCTTTATTTGTTATTGTTTATGAAAATTCAGCAGAAAATAATGTACTGTTACGATTAACCTTAACTGCATGAGTTTTGAATGCAAGCAGGAGTAAGTGTTAGATCTGAGACTCATAAAACTTGGATCTTAATCCCCTCTATTTATCTTTGCCCTCCAAATTCAGCACTACCTGCACATATTTCTGAAATCTACGATGATGTAGGGCAAACTTACTCTCCTAAACAAATAATGGAAAATTTTATATAATTTTTATTATGACCTAACAAACGATAAATAATAGTCATTTGCAGTAAAACTAATAAAATTTCTCTCTCTCTTTTTCTCTCCCTCTCTCACCTACACATGTTTATTTGTTTTGTAGTATGATAAATAAATTATTTACCTAACAACTAATTTTCAAATATTAATACAATTAATAAAAGAAATAGCGATTCCCAGTCTTAGAGAAAAAGGGGGGGGGAGAGTAAATGACAATTTGATATATGTATTGGTCGAGGGGAAGGAGTCAAGAAGTCTCTCTCTCTCTCTCTCTCTCTCTCTCTTCTCTCTCTCTCTCTCTCTCTCTCTCTCTCTCCATTATTATTCTCTACCCTGTCTCAGAAATAATTAATTTTACTCTTGTTGGTCAGATATATGATGATGTTAATGCAATGGTCTCTCTCTCTCTCTGTTATTATTGGCTGTACGTATATATATTTTCAATGGTAAAATGTTGAAGATGACTTTAAAATTATATTTACTAGAAATAGTGCTAAAGAGGACACATTTCACTGGGCGACACGGCTGAGCCCAGAAATAGATTTTTCCTACGTCAAAATCCCTTTTATAATAGTATAATCTCAAAGATTGATACAGTAATAGGATAGTAATTTAAGGTACTATATTTGAAGTAGGATGTTATTTAAGGCATACATTTGGTATTTGATACAGTAATAGGATAGTAATTTAAGGTACTATATTTGAAGTAGGATGTTATTTAAGGCATACATTTGGTATTTGAACTTTTCAAGATATGCATTTATAAAAGTTTTTAGAGGAGTTCTAAGTATTCATGGGTTTTACCGATTTGCGGGGGTCTAGTACGCATCCCCTGTGAATACGGAGGGTCCACTGTATGAGGAGTGCAGACAGGTGAATGATATGTTTCACAAAAACTGCAACAAAATGAAATGCGGGAATGTGAAGCACATAAAAAAGGAGGGGCATTGTAAACATTGCAGCACCACCTAGTGGGGAACAGGTGATTACAGAGATAGTTTTAGCGAGTTAACCATAATACACTTTGAAAATGAAAACTTATCGACAGCTTGCAAAATAACTTTTCTTCAGCTGACCAAAAATGGTAATTCAGATCAATGGGTAGGAAAGGCGGGAATGATAAGTGTTCAAATATGAATGTAAAAAATGAAGAATGATGATAGATAAAACCAATAAAAAAATACTGTAATGTAAAGGCAATAAATTAGGTTAAGGAGAATCAGTTTCATTTGCTATCCTTCAAATTTGTTCCAACTATCCTGCTTCAAATGTGTAGAAAAAAGCCCCTACATCGAGAGACAGTCCCACTAGCAGCAATATCAGATGACTGAAATGTGCCTCAGAATACATAAAGACATTTTAGAAGAGGCACATCAATACCTTCAACAGAAGGCCACATTACAAACAGTTACTACAGCAAAACTGGAAACACATCTCAAAATTGATGAACTGATAACAGTGTGTGGCTGAACATGACTGGCCTAATGTCATTCCAATCAGAAAACAAAATATCATATTTTCAATATTGCATGCATTACTTTGCATAAACACATTAAAATAAATTGTTTATACAAAGAATATTTTGTTTTGATGTCACCCTTTTCTCTTAAGACTGAGCAAAATAGGATTAAATTTAAATCAAAACTTCAAACTGCAACTAGTCTAAAGGAATGGGGATGATACAACTACTAAATGGCATCCCTATCCACCTTAAGTGACAGGCATTAAAGTAACAGGTTCATTATAAAGCAATGGTTTGTATCAATGGAGAAAAATTTATCTATCTTCATTTTACCATAAGAATTGTAAGAATGCAATAGTTTAAGTACATACCAAAGGGTTATACATGTACTTGTTCCTCTTGTGCTTCCTTTTCTTATGTTTTCTGTAGACATCCTTTTGGTTTACTGAAATGCATGATGATGGGGAAGAGGATCTAATTTTTTGTTTCCTTCTATTCTTCTTCCTAGATTCTCTTCCTGAAGAAGAGGAAGAGGACAAGGATGATGATGAATCAGAGGAAGAGGAAGAAGAGGAAGATGAAGATGAGGACGATGAGGATCTCATTTTTTCTTCCCTATTGCTTTTCTGTGTTGATTTTCCTGCAGACTTTCTGTCAGGTTTATCTGTCTCTTTGTGGGATTTATTGCGTGCTTTTACAATGCCATATTCCTTACCATCACTGGATGCTTTGGAGACTTCCTTTGTGATAGCTTTTTTTTTATTTTTGTGACTGCTACCACCTACTGAGTTGTCAGAAGGCATATTTCTCTTTTCTCCTTCAATTACTGATTTCCTAGATATTGCTTCTTGTGGTATAACTTTAGATAAACTTCTCCTTTCTTCCGCAACAGTTCTTACAGCTTCATTCTTGAACAAACTTTCATTATTGGATTCTTCAAAATCTTCACTGTACTTGCTGACAACATTATCACTACTGTTTTTTTCCGCAACAGATTCTGCAATACTACTTTCACAGGGAATAGATAATTTTTCAATTACACTCTCGGCACTATTATAACTAGATGAACTATTAACATCTTCATCTACCTGATCCTGAACAGATAGAGAGACTAAAGATTTTGAACTACTTTTCCTTTTAATCCCTGGAACTATTAGTGAGTTTCGTCTAGAAGAGTGAAACACATTTTTGGAAAATTCTGTGAACAATACTCCTTCTAATTTGTCTACACTACGATCATCTTCCTCCACTTCAGCATCTGGGTAAAAAAGACTTACACTAGACTTCCTCATCAATTTCTTGAAAACTTCAGAGCTTCCAGAAGGGTTGTCTTTAGAAGGTGAGGAGAAATCCTCTCTCACATCAACAGATTTTTTCCTGGTTGAGCTTGCTCTTCCTTTAGTTACTTTATTTCTCACAACTTCTTCTACCTCACTCTGTGAGTCAGAATATTCTTCTGGGCTGGTATCATTTGGTGAAACTTTTGATAGATCAGCATCCTCACTCAACTGTCCTATTATATCTTCCATAGTTATAATATTATCTAGATTGAGCACATCATCATCATCACTATAGTTTTGTACACTGCTGGTAGCAGAAACAGATTTTCTTGGTGAATCATTATATTTCCTTTCAGCCTTATCTGCATCTGAAAGTGAAGTTTCATTAAGATACCTAGCCAATTCATCATCCACAGACGAGTCATCATAGCTCCTGGATTCCCTTTTGCTCTCCATTCTCGGTGGATGGGAAACTATTTTATCATCTTTAAAAGCTTTTCTGTCATGTCTCTCTTCCTGAGAAACTATTGCTGATGCAGCCTTTTTCTTAGGACTTTTCATGTACTTGTTCTCAATTTTGCTGAATTCATCATGAGGTAAAGGTTTCTTAGAAGTTTGTCGGCCGTATTTTTCACTTAGAGCGGTTATGTCAGAAGTAGTTACCAAGTGACCAATCTTTTGCGTTTTTCCACTAGCATGTAAATTATTTTTGCCCGGTAAACCTAAACTGTCAGATAATTCATCCTCAGGACTTGAGGGGCGGGATGAAATGTAGCCAACTCCATTAATATCTTGTTTTAATTTGTTTGTCTTCCTACTCAATTGATTCAAGTAAGCCTGAAATAGAGAAGATTAATTAACTGACAAACATAACTATGAACTTAAAAAACTGAATCATTCTGGAAAAAAATTCATATGTTTCTAATACAAACCACAGTCTTACTGGAGTTTATTACAAACCTTAGTGTACCACAAAGGGTATACCAACTGAAATTTTAAACAAGAAATACACTTTCTGCTTCATTTTCACTCATGTTTAGTGCCAAGCTTTGCTTTTTGTTAATATATCTAACATTTAACACCAGGAAGAAAATAAGGACTTTGACAAAGGCAATGCAGTTGCTTGTAACTAAAAAATGAAATTCAGTCTTTCTGATACATACAGTATGAACTACGTATTGCTTTACGTACTTGAGCAATGGTAAGCCAAGGATGTTGACTAAAGTAAATAGGATCTCTCCCATGATAATGCTTTAAGGTATGGGTACTTCTCATTTACACCAAAATTATAAACCCATCTTCAGATGAAAACTAAAATAGTCTAGCCTTTAAATTTAGTAACACTAGGTTTAGTATATGATCTGACATAGAAATGTAAGACATGCAAAAGTTGGCTTAGATGTGTGTGCTACCAAGACAAGTAGTTTGAGAACTAAAATCTGGATATCCAACTTAAAATAACACACAGTATTCTAGGAGATGGTCTCTGATGAGTGAAGTAAAAACTTACTAAAAAGTTAACCAGCTTTGAAGTAAGAAATGAGTTCACTGCCATGTTAAGACACCATTGCAGAACAGACTGAAACAGCATTGAGGTACAGTACTTGGGACTGATATCCCTTAGAAAACATGTCTGAGTTACTTCTACAAGTGCTTGGCTGATATGGACAGAGTCAGAAATTCATATAACCTAACTTATATGAGACTGAGGTCCTCCTCTTTGACAATAAGGAATAATTTCAAGGGGGCTTCATACAACCAGAAATCATTAGTGTTACTCAACACCAAACAGTAAAGGGGTGATAAAAGAAATGGGTGTGCAGGCAGTCCCCGGGTTATGACGGGTTCGGCTTACAACATTCCAAGGTTAAGGCGCTTTTCAATTATATTCATCATAAATTATTTCCAGGGTTACGACGCCTACAACGCTGATCTGGCAGAAGAAATATGACATAAAAAATGCAAAATAATCAATATTTTAAGCTTTATGGATGAAAAATGCAATAAGAATGCAGTTTACATAGTTTTGAATGCACCCAAAGCATTAAAAGTAAGGTTTTCTTACGATTTTTGACAATGTTCCCGCTTACGACGATTTTCAGGTCACAATGTGTCTCAAGAACGGAATCCCCGTCGTAACCCGGGGATTCCCTGTATTATGGCCTTGCTAACTTAATAAGCAGGGCTTTAATGAGCACAGAGGAATTTATGATGCATCATAAACAACAGTTGGACACCACCAAAGTTGAATACTATAGGCAGTCCCAGTTATTGGCAGGGGTTCTGTTCTCAAGGGGTGCTGATAAGCGAAAACCACCATTAACCAAAACTCAGCGATTTAAGGCGCTTATGGCAGCGAGTTTCGGTTAATGGCGCCTCTGTTAGGTTCGTTATGGCACCATACCTCTATTATTGGCTCCTTATAACGCTGATAAGCGAAACTTGGTCCATTATGGTGCTAGACAAGCGCCATAAAACAGGAATGCCATTAACCGAGTCTGCCGATAACCAGGGACTGCCTGTAGTTAATTGATAATGTACAGATGGGTCATTAATCAATCATATGCAATGATGTCATGGAAAAATTAATAAAGACTGATTTTTCCAAAACTGAAAAATGCTATACATTACAAACATATTTCATATGGGTGTAAATGTTGAGCAGGAGAAATTGACCTCTGAAATGGACCAGCCATGAGTTTTTGGTTTATAGTTTTGCACTGCTTTTTTCCCAAGCCCAGGATGGAAGGGCTGGAGTCGGGAAGACCATCCATCCATAAAACATCTGACAGAAGAAGTTATGTAATGAGCTGTTCAGTATCAGAAACATCTAGAAAAGGATCATGAAAACAGAAACTATAACTATGGCTTAAGCTGAAATGCCTCACACAGCACACAGTATCAATGGTTCTCTGCAGCATTACCTTGGACCTGGTTGCACTACTTTTTTACATTATACTTCTATCTATTCTCTTTGGTACCTTCTCACTTAGCTGTTTTACTTCCTTAACTTTCACCTTCTGCCATTTCCAATCCTCTTTTACCTAGGTGAGTATTAATCTTTCTGGCAAACTCTATAAAAGTCTAAACAATAAGACTTAGTTTTGTTAACTTATAAGAGTAACAATAATCTTCAAATGTATACAATATAAAACAATGTGTATTGACATGTATATCACTGTCTTTAATTTACAATGGTATTACCAACTGGGGAAGGGACAAGAATCTACAGATAATCCATGCAAGGGTCAGCTTCCTCAAAGCAGCCCCATATGCTTGGATATGTATGTGTATGTATGTCCCAATAGTCATATGACTGTCTACAGGCAATCCAGCCAAGGGTCAACCTCTCTCACTACAGTCCTCAATAATCAGATTATAATCTACAAGTAAATCCCAAGAGCCAAAATCTCACCCCAGTCCCCTAAGCTTGGGCACTGTCCTTACGGTCAAGTTGATTATCTGCACGAGATCCAGCCTGGGGTCAGCATCTCTCACATTAGTCCCTTATGCTTTGGTATATGAAGTCGGTCAAAAGTTTTGCATCACTCAACAGAATGTTTTAGACAGCAGCCTATAAAATTACCAACTGGCAACTTTCAATTGAGCTCACAAATGTCAACTCACAAATACCAATGCTGTTGATGTATTTTATGAATTCCCTGTATTTTCCTATTTTAACTGGATTTTATCTTACCCCGATTTTGTAGTCATTTGCCACTTAATTAAAGAATGTTAATTTACTATTTTACAACAAAGAAGGTCAGTATTTGTAACTGTGTTAGCACATATTACTATTTTTTCTAAGTGACATTTACCAACGTACGTCATAAGAAAGTAAACTACGTATTAGCCTTTGTGATAGTACAATTGTGAATTATGTCTTTGTTGTTTGCACAATATTATGAAAAAAAACTTGTCATGAATGTCATTACAGGCAGTCCCTGGGTTATATCAGGGGTTCTGTTCCTTTGCGACGACGTAAGCCGAAAAATGGCGTAACCCAAGACATTGTCAAAAATCGTAAAGAAACCTTATTTTTAATTCTTTGGGCGTTTTGAAAATGATTTAACCTGCATTTTAATTGAGCTTTTTATCTAAAACCTCCAAATTTTTACATTCTGCTGCTTTGGAGCCATGTTAAAGTTTCAGTCTTCCATTGGACAGTACATGAGACAGACTAAAGAACTGGCCAGCAATGAAACATGGTAATGACTACTAAAGGGAGAACTCAAGAAGGAATGCTAACAGTAGCACAAGATCAACCCCTAAGAACCAGATATATTCAAAGAATGACAGATGGAAATAATATCTCACACATATGCAGGAAGTGCAACATGAAAAACAAGACCATAAACCACATAGCAAGCGAATCTCCAGCACTTGCACAGAACCAGTGCAAAAAGAGGCATGATTCAGTACCAAAAGCCCTCCACTGGAGCCTGCAAGAAACACCAGCTACCTTGCAGTAATAAGTGGTACAAGCTCCAACCTGAGGGAGTGATAGAAAAGGATCAGGCAAAGATTCTCTGGGACTATGGTATCAGAACAGATAGGGGATACATGCAAAAAGACCAGATGTGACGTTGATTGACAAAACCAAGAAGAAAGTATCACTCATTGATGCTGCAATACCATGGGACACCAGAGTAGATGAGAAACAAAAAGAGAAAAAATTTATAAGTATCAAGACCTGAAAATAGAAATGAGGATATGGGATATGCCAGTGGAAATTGTACCCATAATCATAGGGATACTAGGCACGATCCCAAGATCCCTTAAAAGGGACCTAGAAATATTAGATACTGAAGTAGCTCCAGAATTCACACAGAAAAGTGCGCTCCTGGAAACAGTGCACATACTGAGAAAAGTGATGGAATCCTAAGGAGGCAAGATGCAACCCGGAACCCCCCCCCCCCCCCTTTACTATTAAAAAAAAAAAAAAAAAAAAAAAAAAAAAAAAAAAAAAAAAAAACCACACACACACACCAAGTCAAACAGGATGACTGCGATGAGGAAGAAAAAAAGTACATATTGTATTAATATAATAACAATATTCTATTCTTTTTGAAAATTCTACATGAAACCGATCACCAAAGAATTTAACATATACCTATATATCTGGCCTGTGTGGCAGTACAAATTTAGGAAAGAGATGTTTACAACCCTTAACTGCTGGAGTAGTCTGTTCTCCTCCTGAAGAAGATAAAAGTCTACAAGCATGGGAAGAATGGTACAGATAATGTCATTCAAGAGTACTACGTATTTAGGTTCGTGCCAACAGCATGTAGGTCACACAGAGAATCATCGCCTGAGGATCCTTTGGAAAAACCCACACATGTCTGCACATCAGCTGGATCTGGAATGGCAAAGCTTCCCCATCTTGGTAAGGGGATAAAAAGAGACAGTGAGGAATTGTGTGAAGGAGTCAAACAAATGTGCTTCCTGCTACAATGGGGATGGGGGGGGACTCATAATGTAAGTTTTGTTAAAAAGAAAAATCAATGCTTATACTAGTGATGCAAAGTGGAATATTCTATGGAAAACCACTAAATTCAAGATGAGATTCTGAAGGACCAGCTGTAAGTTGAAGGTTTAGGACAATACTGTGATTTTTAATAGTGAAAGATGAAGACAGATGGATAAGCTCAAGAAACTGGTTAGGAGCAATTACAACTACTCTTTTCCTAATCTCGAATGGATCAGCAAAGGAAAAACTGATGATGGCAATCTCATCTACATGGGAAACTAACTGTGGAATGTTTTTTTAGCAATAGTATTTCACCTAAAGATTTCAGACCTGGGTTTACAAATTATACAAGAGCTAATTTCAAGGGAATCAGGTACCACTGGACAGAAATTAAAATTACCACTTGGCAGTTTGCCTCTCCAGCAGACCAACTGACTCCTCTTGTGACTAGACCAGACAACACTAGAGAAAGATTTACTAGAGCTGGTTGCTATCTGGAAACATAGGGTTATATAAATTGATGGGTTTGCATAACTAAAATTTTTGTTTCCACAAAAGACTTCACCTCTGTATTTCAAGTAATGTCTGGTCTAGGTAAAATAATATATACTACTGAAAAATATACCAGAAACATTATATTACAGTAATTCACAGTAAGGCTGATGGCCTTATAAAGTAAAAGATTTCCAAACAGATACTCATTCATTAAAATTTTTTAAAAGAAATATCTACAGTTAGTTAATTGTATGTATAAATAAAACCACCCATCAATCTCAAGAAATTTGTGAAATACTTTTGAAATTACTTTTGATAATCATTTAAACATTAGGAACTCACCTCTAAATCACTGTCTGATGCCATGTCATCAGATTAACTAGGTGCCTTGACAGTAAACTTAATACCAGGTTGTACCTGAAATGCAGAAAATCAAAAATTTTAATACATTCTTACATCTACCTATTAAAAACAATAAAACCTATTTGTAATAAGATGCATCTCAACATGGAGACCCCGAGTGCTGCTTTACAGGCAGTCCCCGGTTATCGGCGATCCAGTTTTATGGGGCTTATCTAGCGCCATAAAACTGGTGATTTATGGGGTCTTAACAGGCAGTTTCGGTTATCGGCGCCATAAGGGTTCTTTACAAGGAGGGCAAATATATTCTTCAACCTTCATTTATCTGATTTGATATAATCAGAGTTGGTACTGTCTTAAGTGCCAATAAACTTTTAATAAATATCCAAGGAAATAACCAAGGGCATTTCCTGGAACTTACTCTTCTACAGTACAGGTTTATAAATCTTATACAACTGCTTGTCTATATGTACTGTATTCATAGTATCTTCAGTTGAAGAAACTGTTAAATTATTAGCACATGCTATTGAGTCACATTTGTAGAATCTACAATGGGTTGCCTAAAAGATCGGCTCTTCAAAACGAGTTTAAAATGGGAGCAAGGTATATTCAGAGAATCTGGACAACCAGGAAGAGTAAAAGGAATGGATGACAAGTATACAACAGAAAGCAGTGTAAGGGGGGCCAATGGGACTCTAGGAGATTCCTGGACTTAGAGCAAATATCCTCATAGTGTCCCTGAGATAACCATAGCCAAAAATTAAGATGTGCAAAAAGTCTGTCCCACACCATATGGCTGGCAAGGGTTCTGACAAACATAGGTGGTTTTGAAAGTGTGACTTTAGGAAGCAAAGATTCAAGCTCACATTAAGGTTGAAGGTCACACTAAAAATGAAAGCTGTGGAGATATGTTGTATTCAACTGTTGGAAAATAGAATTGATTCCAGTAGGAAGGACTAAAACTTCATGAAATATAGGCATACATAAAGACCTACATAGACCAGATAGGAATGTAGAGACGATACACATATGAGAACTGATTTCATGTATAGCACCACAATGGGGAAATTAACATAAAACAATAAACATTGAGGATGTAAAGTAAACCTACATAACATGAATATATTTGAAATAATTTTGGAATGCAAGGCACTGGTAATTTAAACTACATGAAGTTGATAATTATATTACCTGCTTTGTAATTTCTTTATCTATTGCATAGATATTTCTCCAACAAAGTTCAGGACAACTTAGTTCTTACATTCAACTAATTTTTTTTTAAATTTAAACATATGACAGCATGCAAATACAAAAACTAGTTTTTAAACTTATCTATGCAGGTGATCAGATGAAGCAATAAAATAGTATTGGTGTTTTTCTTCAATGTGGTGCCTGCATCAGTTATAGATTAAAAAAAACAAAAACAAAAACAATATCAATCATGATTAGGCAAGCTACAGTATACTATCCTTAAATTGGCTTGAAACATTCACCGTGCACAGGTAATGTAATTAATAAAACTAATATTTCTAGAAGCTGTTATCATTTGTTATATAGGTAACAGACTGGAAGAATTAGACATAGCATAAGCTGCAGGGCATGGGAAGTATGAAAAATTAAAACTTACTGAATGTGTATTCCTTTAGGAGAATCAGATCTTTTGAAAATGTACTTATGGTGAATAAACCTTTAATGCCACAGAAATTATTTGTAGTAAAACCAATCTCAGGGAGCAAACATTAGTAAATAAATGTATGGAAGCCATCATGGCCTAAGTTTTAAAAAAGTAAATATTCACAAGGTATTGTTAACCACTACCTAACATTTTTAGCACTTTAATTTTTTCCTATCTCATCAAATGCAATAATTTATCTTTAATACAATATCTGTCACTAATACTATGATGCAGAAATTAACTTTTTTTTTTTTTAAATATAGACTATACCTATTCATTGCAAAGAATTTTTGATGCAGTATTCAATTTAGTGAAATGCTGGCAAGTGATTACTGTAAATAAAAATATTAGACCAAAATTGATTCTTGACAAAAAAAATTTTATGGTTTTGATGAAAACTAAGATAATTCGATTTTTTTTTTAGAGAATAGTATTTTACAAGTAAAGACTAGCCATAACCCTACCCACAGTGCAATTACAGAATTAACCAGAAAAGGATGAGATATAATATAGGTATACCAAGGGTGACACAGCTTCAAACAGGGTCAAACCAAAAGCAAAATTCAACAAAACGCATGCCACAACCAACAGTTAGCCTAATAGGCAAATGGAGATTGCCAACATAACCTAACCTGCCATATCCTACCTAGCAGTGAGGATTCAGCACCTTGGACTTTACTTGACCTCGGATAAAAGGATAGAATACCTACTACTAATCAAATATATTGAATAATTTTGTAACTGCATATCAACATGTCAACAATAAACACCTTTACAAGATTCAAATACAGAACTATGATCTCCATAAAACTCATTAAGAAAGAAAAGCTGTGGCACTTGATAAGGTAGACACAAAGATATGTGAGAAAATAGGTAGCAAAATATTCATTACCTTACCTCAAACTGATAGGTAAAGCCTAGTACTTCTAAAAGAAAATAAATTGCAACACTAATTAGCTAGCTAAAGCTAAAAAATAAAGCCTGCTTAATACCTATTCATGGCAGCCAATTCAGATTAACCTACGTAGATAATTAACAAGACCTGTTTAGCGTTGCCTGTCAGTCTAGGTAATATATGGTTTTTTTGTTTATTATATAGGCTAGATTACTGCAAATGCCATGGCCAGTACGGTAGCTATTTAAAGACATAGCCTATTTGTGCGAATACATTCCTACATAGAAGGCTGCCAATCCTACGAAAGAGTTAAACAGTACCTTTAAACAAGAAATCGTTTTTACCGTACAACAGATGCAAGACTATTAAAGTTGGTATACGATTCCTGAATTGATTCTTAAATGCCTGATAGTATTAAAAACAAAATACTGAACATCGATAACATACCGGTAATATAGCATTGGTAAGAGTTACTTTTACATCGGAAATGAAAGTGATATATATAGTTTTTACGTTATTTACCTCAAGACAGCATCCCTATCACCAATTAACCAACAAATATGAACTTTTTCTGTTTAGTATGAATTTCACCTTTCACTCTAAATTAAACAACTACAATAATTTTGTAGTTTTAGTCTACATTTCATCATTTTCCTCGACAGTCGCACTTCGATGACGTCACACCAAAACAAATTACATAGCCAATAGCATTACTACATGAAGCACAGCTGGCCAATGAAGTTAGTCCAAGTGAAGAATTCTGGCCAATCACGTTTCTCCAAGTTAGAAACAACACGCCTATGTTTATACTATAGATGAATGAATCATGGGTTCAAATGGAATTGTCAAAAATCTCTATCTAAAAATGACAGAATAAATATACTTTTTATATGAATTATATATTAAGATATATTTATTTAGTCACGTATATTGGAATATCTAAGTTGTAGTCCCATAGATATTGCGCGGTATCTGAACAGAAGACTATCAATCCCCTGCCATGAACGCGTTTCAAGTTCTCTTTAAGTTCACGGTTTTCTTACTTATGAACCTTTTGTCAAAGGACCAATGGGCGCTCTCCACTTGGATCGGCTTCTGAGCAAAATCTTGGAGCAGTCGAGGTTGAATGAGAGTGCGTGTAGGTCCTCAATCGGTACCGGTCGACGTGCGGAACGAGTAAAGCATGAAAATTTTAGCGTTTTTAGCCTTATTAGGCTTTGCTGCGGTGGAATCTAAGGTGTTCTTCCAAGAGACTTTCTCCAGTCCAGGTAATTTTAAAAGTTTTAACCTTAAACGGGACTTGTACGGTTACTGTAATACCGGCAAATGATTTTGACCACCCATAAAATCCATTTGCCTGTATGTCTTTTATGCACAACTTTTCAATCTTTTAAACTGTTACTAGACTCTTTGCCTATAAAGATTGAATCATTGCATGTGAAAAATCTGTTATTATCGAGCCTTTGTAAGTGAAAGTACTAAGGCTCGGACATGCCTGAGCTTTTACCGGTAGCTACTATTGTTGACGTGGTTCCGGTTACTTAACGTTAACATGGGTTTTCCGGTAAAAATCCTCGTGTAACGCTGCTTTTCGAAGTCAGTGAGTCTTAGTTATTGTAATGAAATACCTCAACGAAATTATACTTAGACAAAATATGACAACTCAGGCGTAGGCTTGGACTGTAAGCTTTTCAACGTAGTGCGCTACAGTCCTTGATTCTTTAAATTTTTGGCCAGTTTAGTTTTGTTTTATTTGGGACATCTGTTTGTAACTTTGGATATCCCGAAAGTACGGTTTTCACCAGTTTAAATGGCTAGGATTTAAACCCCCCTCCCCCGTTGTCTAGCCAGACCCAGGTATCCAGTGTACTTGAAGGGTACCAAGGTATAGGGATGAAATGTTTTCTCCCCTGTCACCATTGGATCCTTGAATGTATACAGGAGTTAACTAATTTTTTTTTAATGTCCTGGTGTTTCAGTTCTGGGCTTAACATAATTTCATTTACTCATTTAAGTTTCTAGCTAATATTGTCATTTGTAGTCTGTTCTGCTTTGTCTTTGTAAAGAGAAAGTGTCGAGATGTTTACCTAAACAGTCCCTTTTTTACACAGGATGTTAGTCATAAAAATGTTAAACCACTAATGTTGTTGAATTAAAATCTTTAGCCTGTCTTTAGTCTTTTTAGCCATGAAACATTCCATTGTTTGGATTTTTTTTGGCCACGATTAAATTTTTGATTAACACAGATTTGGTGTAAAACATTAATATTTTTCCCATTTCAGTGATGCCATGTGCAACAAAATCAAAATGCATTTGTGCATTAGGGGGGTAGCTAGGTGGTTTGCCCACCTCCCCTGCCTTGCCACCCCCAAATTTTCTTTATTTCATTTTTAGATTGTGAAGTTGAGTAACTGTTGGATGTTGGTTTAAGAGTTGCCAAATTTTTTTTAATATAAATACTATATATTTTCTTATAACTTTAGTCAATTTACAAAATCGGTTACTTCACACAAGACATGGTCTGGTGTTCTTTGGAATTTAGTTTCCTACAGTATTTTGGTTGCTTATTAAGAGTTTACCATTATTTTAGGGGGTCTATTGTAACCCACAGGGGTCAGTACTAAACTGTTAAGTACATTTTTTGACGCTCTAATCCCTAGTGGCTGTTGTATTTGCAGGACCATTCCTTGCTGTCTGTGTGGAGTTATTGCCTAGAATTACCCTAGACGATTTGGAGGTATTTCCTTGGGGTTCACTAAATGTTCTGGTTTTTTGGTCTAGTATTTTTGGACAAACCATACTTAGTTCCTTGCATTTGTGGTATTAGCATAATAGGGAATATTGTAATTAGTGGGGTAAAGTTGAGATGGATCAGTCTCTAAAACTTTGCTATTCTCCCATCCTAGTCACTTAGGTGTTAAAGGAAGTCATGGTTGGATATCTTTGGAACAAATAATGAAGTGCGCCCTTTTCTGCTGTTCAGCCTGTTATGTTGGCTGATTGGCATTTATGAAAACTTGAAGTGTTCCAGGATAAACCAGACTACTACTCATTACTACTCATTGGTAGAGATGTTGCTCCTGTCATCTAATATAGTACTGTGCTCGGTTGTATGTATCCAGGTTGCAGATAGAAAAGCTTGAGCTCCTGTCCTTATTTGGTAGTTATCCATGTTCATAGTTTTGAATAGTTGTCCCCTCTACCTTGGTAGCTTTGGTCTTTCAAGTGCGATGTGGACCTGTCCTTTGGAGCCTAACCACGCATTTCATGAGTCCTTTCATTGATGATTGATTTTTTTTATAAATCTTTTGCTAGACAGGAGATTTCTAGAGCTGACCCCTCACTGAAACAAGGTGGTTTATCTGGACTACATATTATTGCACCCAGTGTGTGCTGTAAGATACTACCTGAAAACTTACCCCAGATTAAAGGTCCCTTTCGTTAGTACAGGCAAGCTTAAGGTGTCCAGGAACACAACTTAGGTTGACTAATGAGGTATGCAGTGAGCTTATGACCCTTCATCATAGAGGAAGTTTTGCTGTACTCTGGCAAGAGCCCATGGAGTCTGACAAGGGTGACCACCCTTAGCCTTTGGGGGTAAACTTCTAGTTTTCCAGGCAATGAGGCAGTTTTCTCAGAAATATAGCAAGTCCTGGATACCTGCACCTTGGGAACCGGTTGTGGCTGCTTAGCCAGTTGTGGATGCTTAGCCAGTTGTGGAGGCACCAGCTCACTGGACAAAAGCATCTTGCTTGAATACTTTCACTTTGTGTAAGTCTGTTGGTATGAATGCCATGTGACTGGACTTTGGCCTAAATGCTGCTCCATTATAGAAATTTGGGGCAAAGACTTTATCCTTTACATTGGATTGAAGATTCCCCAAACTTTTCCGTACTTCTGAGAGGCTTCATATCTCTCTAGGTCCCAGGACCCGACTGTGTTGTCATCCTATGCATCAGACAAGTAGGTTGCAAGAGTTTAAATACCTTGCTTGCTATCGTGTTTGAGGATTTTTGCAGTCCTTGGGAGAGTTCAGTTTCGTCAAGTTAATTTCGTCAAGTTCAGAGACTACCTACCACCGAAGTAGTTTCCTGTATAAAAGGCAGTACACCCGTTTGTATTTCTTAAGAATAAATAGATGTGAAATTAATTTTATTTTTCTAAGGTAATACAAATAAGAGCATAATCATACTCCCACTTAAACCACCCTGCTGTCCTAGTGACCAAAGGAAAACATGCCTAGTGGTTAGCTAGTTTTCTTCTGCTTGCCACCAGTTAACAAGCTCATTACAAAGTTTTAAGTTAACACAAAAGGATACTCCTGCAATACTTGAAAGGCTCTGGTTTTATGTTCTTGGGAAAGTAGTTTCCTTCAAAATGTTTTATTGTTGTAGTGTATGTTGGGTTTTATATTTAGTATGCCTATTGTATTCATGGGGATTTCCCAAGGTATTGACATTGATCTGGTAAAGTGACACTGGTTTTAATTTCAACATTAATTTTGATATCTTTTCAGATTGGGATTCAAAATGGGTTCAGTCTGAGCACAAAGGCAAGGAGTTTGGTAAATTCAAGTTAACACCTGGAAAATTTTATGGTGATGCTGAAAAAGATAAGGGAATACAAACATCACAGGTGAGTTGATTTTATTTGCAATATAGTACTTTGTAAATGTTTGATCTAATCTCCATTGAACTTTAAATTTATTTTTGCTATTTGCAAGGGGTTGTCTGGTACCCATCTCCCACGAAGGGGTTTTCTTCTTTACTCATGTTTTTGGACTGTGCTAGCATGAATTTTCTGTAGAAGTAAAAAAATTTTTTGACTAGTGGTGTGAATGAATACCAGCAGAATATTGGTGATGGGGTGGGAATATTGGTAGTTTGTTAATTCCAATGTACTGAAGTACGAAGGAAGAAGTTTGAACCAAAAAAAAAAAATTTAAGTGCACAAGAATTTTGGTAGAAAATGTGGACATAGGCAGGAGCTAGACTGGTAGGTGCGTGCCTCAGCAGATACGGCCCAGGTTTGATGGTGGAAGCTTAGTGCACAAAAAATTTAAAGTGCGCAACAAGAATATTGGTAGAAAATAGGGAGCTAGATATGAGCCAGCCTGGAAGATGAATGGTTAGGGGCTATGGCTCCTGGAATTTTGAGGACAGTTTTACCAAGTGGCGCAAGGAGATTAAATGTTGTGCCAGATATTACCGTCACAAATAAATCATACTTTACCCATGCACAATTTGTCTAATCTACCTTGAACATAACATTACTGTAGTGTACCTTCATAAAATGTATAGTTTTATTTCAAGAGTATCTGAGCATTAATACTAATTGCACAGATATTAAAATTCCCTTTGTTCAAATTTATTAACTCTTACCCAACATGTGCAAACTTAGTTTTCAGTAGTTTTCTTACTTCGAGCTCTTAAAATTCTTCAATGCTGGTGGTTGGAGTGTCAAATGTTGCCCCGTAAGAATATAACTATGTACTAGTTAGGGTATACGCAGGAGTTTTGATTGTCTTTATTGCTGAGACCACATTAGTTTATTGATAATAGACCCTGGTTTGAAATTAAGAGCATTGCTTGCTGTATAATAGCTTAGTTTTTAGCATTGCATTTTTCAGGGTATTCTTGTCTTAGTACCTGCAATTGTGTAGATATTACTTATCTTTGGACTGGTGCCAATTGTTAATTGTAATGATTATATCAATAAGTAAATGGCATCAATTTTGAATTTTAGTATGTATAATTGTCAATGTTAATGGCATTAATTTTGAATATTTATAGTACGTGTATGAGACATATTTCATATAACAAATGCAGTTATTATAAAAGGAATTGCTGTATTACAGGATGCTCGCTTCTATGGGTTGTCGTCAAAGTTTGAGCCTTTCAGCAACAAGGAATCGCCTTTAGTAATTCAGTTCACCGTAAAGCATGAGCAGAATATAGATTGTGGTGGTGGATACCTAAAAGTATTTGACTGCTCCCTCGACCAGACAGATATGCACGGCGAATCTCCATACCTCCTTATGTTTGGTTAGTGTTTTTGTTTTATTATTTATTTTAATGCTGTTTTAAGTTGGAAATTGTTACCATTAAATGGAAGCCAAAATATTTTGCATTTGTTCATAGCAGCTGAAGCCATAGGTCTCCATTGGTTTTTCAGTTCTTTTCCTTTCTGAACTTCCTTTGTGGGTAGGGTTTGTTGGATCATAGTTAACTTATTGTGGGAGAGGAAAAGGCCTAGTCTTATTGTTTTACATCTACTGTATTTCCAGAACCCTACATGACTTTTGGAGTATATAGGTGTAGCATATAGTAACTAGTTTGACAATGACATGCATTAATTATCCCACTGCTGGAATACATTAGTTGGTTTACATTGGTTTACTATGATGCAGAACTACCTATATTATAATGTATGATGCACATTAGTTAAATTTCATTGGTATTTTTTGTGCATTGCTGCCTGATACTCCATTGCACTGAATTGCTCCCTTGTTTCTTGAGTTTGGGTGCACTAACAAAAGTTGACATTGGTGTTCTGTCAGTAGTTCTCCTCTATTATTATTATTATTATTAATATTGATTTAAATCTTTTCAGGTCCTGACATTTGTGGTCCAGGCACTAAAAAGGTTCATGTAATCTTCAATTACAAAGGAAAGAACCAGCTTATCAAAAAAGACATTAGATGTAAGGATGATGTCTTCTCACATTTGTACACTTTGATTGTGAATCCCGATAATACCTATGAGGTCTTGATTGACAATGAGAAGGTCCAGTCTGGAGGACTTGAAGATGACTGGGATTTCCTTCCCCCAAAGAAGATCAAGGATCCAGAAGCTAGCAAACCTGATGACTGGGATGACAGGCCTACCATTCCTGACCCTGAAGACTCCAAACCTGAAGATTGGGATCAACCAGAGCACATTCCTGACCCAGATGCTAACAAACCAGAAGATTGGGATGATGAAATGGATGGTGAATGGGAACCCCCAATGATTGATAACCCAGAGTACAAAGGTGAATGGAAACCCAAACAAATTGACAATCCTGACTACAAGGGACCTTGGGTACATCCAGAGATTGACAACCCAGAATACACACCAGATAATGAAATTTACAAATATGATGAGATTTGTGCTGTTGGTTTAGATTTATGGCAGGTAAAATCTGGTACCATATTTGACAACTTCCTTATTGGTAATGACATCGAGGAAGCTAGAAAAATTGGTGAAGAAACATGGGGAGCAACTAAAGATGCTGCTAAAAAAATGAAGGATGAACAAGATGAAGAAGAAAGAAAGAAGGCAGAGGAAGAAGCAAAGGCAGCAGGTGGTGATGAGGAGGACGATGATGATGATGAAGATCTGGATGATGAAGATGATGATGATCTTGATAATGAATTGGAGCATGATGAGCTTTAATTTTTTTATTTATAAGGATATGAGGCAGTTATTTAAGTAAAGTAGCCTGTTTGAAAGGACTTTTTAGTCAGACAGGAAAGGAAGACTTTCATATTAGTTTCTTGCTGGAACACCTGATCTTATCGTTATTGGTTAGGATGAAGTGCTTCAGTGATAGTCTCGGGGAACCTGTAGGGTGAGGTTGCGCAATATTTGATCATTCCAAAGTCTCAGCCTAAGGTTCTCGGACAAACGCCGTCCCTAGTGGAAGGTGTTCGCATTTCGCTTATCACCTGTCGTCATCCCATTCCCATAATCATCAATGAGTATGCAGCACAATCCTGAATGTTTGTAAATCTTGTGTGAAGTGCTGTGGTACTATACTTTACTAGTAGTGCAGCACCTAAGGTGTGAATGATTAATTTCCAATAAATATAAATTGGGATGCTGTTTTTCATTACCATTCAGTTAACTAAAAAGTCCAATGTACAAAGCATGTGTTAATGCTAGTGCAAGGATGTAAATGGACACACAAATAATGCTATTACAGTAGTAGTTTGTAAATGTTTAAAGTGTCAGGGCCTTTGGAATCCCTGCCAGAAAAGATTCTTAAAAAGCTGTTGAACAGCCTCATGTTTGGCATAATTTTAGTTGCGAGAGCGGGAAACAATTTTCAGCAAGTCGTAACAAGAAATCTGTGTACCTAGTTGGATGGTGTAAGATATTGAATGTCATTTCTGGATATTTCAAATAGTCCTGTCTAAATGTATCCATACTCTCATAATCCTTAATGTGGTACATTGGGAAAGCATAGTGCCTCAGTGACATGGTAGGTATGGTGTTGGCGTCCCACCTCTGTCGCGAGGTTGATTCTTGGCCATTCCATTGAGGAGAGATTTCTACTAATGGTGATAATTCACTCTCGACGTGGTTCGGAAGTCACCGTAAAGCCGTTGGTCCAGTTGCTGAATAACCCCTGGTTCCATGCAACATAAAAACACCATACAAACAATTAGGAAAGCATGCTAGGTACACAAATAATATTAGTGCACCTTTGAGCAATTGACTGTATTTTCCTGGAATTTGGAATATGATCAGACCCTTGCAATATAGTCTGGGGATGGAGCTGAATGGAAACAAAGTATTAAGCAAAAGATTTGTAGTTCTATTTAACTGGAATGAGATTTTAGTAGCAGGCAGCATGTTTTCATTGCAGGTACTACAGTAATTGGCCTGATTTCCTCATAATGTGTTTTTGCTTTCCCTTTTACATGCCTGATAGAAATGTGGTTACCATTTTGACTTATTTGTGCTTCAGCATGCACAGTATGCGTTTGTTTCATGGGAAAAAAAAGTGGTTAATGCTCAGTTATATATTTGTTTTTCTGAAAGTTAAGATTTTGAATTTACTGCAGCTCTCAAGTTGTACATGGAGTAAATAGCAAATGGATTGATTTTTATTCGATAAGTTTCTTTGCTGCTTGATGTGAGTTAATGAAGTACATGATTCTTCTAAGATGTAACTATAAAATTCTGACTTCATTTGTTAAATGTACATCATTCCCCTCCACAGCGACTAGGTCTGGATTTTGAGGTGTACTATGTAATTTCGTTTTTGTTTTCAATTAATTTTCTCATTGTCTCAAAAGATCCTTTTTCCAGTTTTTATCATTGGACTGCCACTCAATTTTAACCAAAGAGGTTATTTTCTGCCTACAAGGAGAGCTTATAATGAGAGTGTGGTGGTCTGCCTTTAACTCATCACTTTTTGGGACTTTTAACCATGCTTCTCTTTGGATGAGCTGGCAGAACTAATATGTATTCCTTAAGCAGAGGGGTAACTTGTATTAGTTTTTTTTATAGCAAACCGCGTGGGTGCGTCTTTGGTGTTGCTTTAGTCATGTCATTCTTTTAAGTTATGTTCAATGGCTTTCAGCTCTAGAGAAGTCGAAATTTGTTTGTCGGCTTGACATTTACTGTGGCATAGGTCCTAACTTGATCTTTCTCATCGTTTTTAAAAAGACTGCTGATTTCTTTGCTCTCAAGATTACTACTGTTTTCTGAATGTTAGCTTGACTTGCAAGTTTCTTTCTTCATTACATAAGGGATTTAGTCTGGCCCTATATCCCTCAGAATGTAGGCCAGTTTCGGTTACCTATGTCTTATCTGTGTTTGAGAGGCTGGTCTCTTAAGTGTGTGTATTGATGATGATAATGTGGTACCAGCATTACAGTTTAGGGTTTTGTAAAGGCTCTCGTGCTTGTGATGCCCTCTTGTCAATATCTACTGTCTTGCAGCCTGCAATTGATATAGGACAAAAGCACACGTCAGTTTAGGTTTAATCATTAGCTTATGACAAACTATTTTAAATGAATTTTTAATAGAACCCAAAGGGTTTGTGTTGATGGCCAGTTTAGTAATCATTTCAGGTGTTCTCCAAGATGGGGTTCTGGTATATTTACTATTTATTAGCTATACTAGTGACGTGGCAATCTGGAAATAGAAATTGTATGGTTTTGTCGGTGACTTTTAGGATTTTAGATGTAACATTTGGAACCAATGTGTAATATTACTTTTGCTGTTAATCAAAAAGATGGTATCTTGCAGAAAGGTTTTCGAATGTTCTGTGGTAAAGCTAGCATATAGTTTTTTTTTTTTTTTTTTTTTTTTTTTTTTTTTTTTTTTTTTTTTTTTTTAGTAGTAGTCCTCCAGCGTGGTCTTCCGATGGTGATTCCTCAAACTTTTGGATTAGTCATGGTGACTGTCACTAGTCTTAAGTTTATCATGCCTACACTTAATGTTGACTTGTGGCACAAAATAGAAGTAAGTTTGTAGTTTGTTGCATGAAATGTATTACAAGAAAATCTGTTTTATTTTTTCTATTTTATTTTTACGTAACCTAGTTGTATTGACTCGTAACTAAGCAGGCTGACGTTGGAACAGTTTGCCTATTGCAGTTATGGAGTCATCGTATCTCCTAATGTCTAAGCGAGGGGAAAGTTCATTCCTGATTTCTGCTGTTTCCTTAATTTTATTGTGTCCCCTCATTTACCTTTCATCTTGTCTTGTTGCAGATTGATTTCTCTTTGGAGGCGTCTTGACTCTCCCCATAAGGGGTTTCAGCTGAAGACTTAGAGAAAAAGAAAAGTGTAGAGTTATGATATGGTGGAGAGTTTCAAGTACACAATGTACTGTTTGATCTTCTTCCCAGCTTGTTCCCATTTTTATATGTACTGTTTGATAAATAATGATAAAAATATGTTGAAGATAACTCCTGGTGGTATCCCTCTTTGGAGAAGATGCAGTCTTTGTGTGTAGAATCATGATTTTTTTTATTTTCACCTCTACTTTCAATGAAACTTGCCTTGATAGATAGTCATTCCTATATTGGGAGGAGTCAGTTTGTATGTTCTATCCTTGCTTTCCATGTAACTCCCACACAATACTTTTCCACATATCTTCCCAGTGTGCCTATGAGGCTCGGTGGTTTTCAGTTTTAAGTGTGTAGGAATTATTTTCCTGTTGCACTGGTGTGATTGAGGATGAAAGTATGTAGCTGCTTATTGTTGAGTGGAGGTTTGATATTTTGCTAGTTCTAATATTCAGATGATTATGCAAGTTTCTCTGTTTTAGATGTATTTGTTCTTATTACAGTTACCATTACCTCCAATTCTGTGTGCCACAAAGGGCCTCTGGAATTTTGCAGCTTGTCTTTCCTGTGCTTCTAGGCCAGAAATTTCCACTTACCTCTAGCCTCCCATCTGTTGTTCGTAGCTCATGCTATTCTTCTTTGGCTAGTGCAATGGACAAGTCCAAGAAATCCCCATAACTAACTCATCATTATCGCATTTGTTTACTCAGATAGAGCTTCTTTAATTTCTTTTACTGTGTCATAGCTCACTGTATACCGCAATCTGACTTCTAATATTCTTGAAGTTTTATTCTCAAACTGAGATAATCTTTTAGATAATATACCATGATTATTATTCCTAATATAGCACTACAGATCATACTAGACAAATGTAACCTATAGCTTTAATTATGAATGCAATTTCTGTCTTATTTGATTTCCAAATCTTATTCAGCCTGCTCATTGTTTTGATTTGCCTTTATTAGTTATATATCTCTGATCTTAACTCTCTGATGACTCAGTCTCATTCTTCCTTTGTCCACTTAGTGCTATTTCATCCCTTTGACTATACGCTTCGTCTACCATTGTGAACTGCTGTGCTAAAAGATGAATAGTCTATATCTACGACAGAATATGATCATAGCGTTAGTCTTCTGATGACTCATACAGGCATTGCGTCTTGAAAGTGGCTTTCATTAACATCAATTACTCTTTAGACGTAATTTTATGCTTATTTAAAGGTTAAATTGATCCATTTGTTTTATCGTATCTTATGACTTGGGATATTTCTAGGTTGCCTTTTTATAATAGTGTAATTTTTTGGTATCTTAAACTGTATATAGCTTTATAATGATAGTTGGGTGATCTGTCATGTTACTGCTCTTTGTAATGGTGCAGCAAAAATGCAGTCTTGAGAAATACCTCTTTTCATTTATGTTGATGCTTCTTCATGCAATAATAATGGTTGGACTTGCATAACTAATGTCTGAAGATCTGCCATCATGTATGTGGCTATGTGTATGAATGTGGAAAAAGTAATTTAAAGTGACTGGTGTGCTAGTGGTTTATACTGTACTGGGAATTGGGTGGTTTGTTGTTTGTTAACATATTGGTATTGTGGTAGGCTGTAATTTACTTTATATTGATTTTAAATACGTATTCTTTATTATTATTATTATTATAGCTGACCAACCCAGCTGTGCTTGGGATAACTGAATGACAACTGATAGAATCTCTCTCTCTCTCTCTCTCTTTCCTTCTTTCTCCTACCTAACACCCCCTCTGCTCTCTCGCTCTTTTCTCTCACTCACTCTATCTCTCTCCAACCATCTCTGTCTCTATCCCTCTTTCTCCTCACTAATACCAAATCTCTTTCTCTCACTCACTTTTTCCACCTTTTCCTACTTAACATGATAGACATGCTCAACATGCTATGAGGATGATTGCAGTGATCTACATCCAAAAATATGCAAAAACCTAAAAGAAGGAAAAGGATTTAAGTTCGACAAAAAATGTAAATATAGGCACCCTGTAGCCATGAATCAAAATCAATTAAATAAGCAATCAGATAATAAAATCCAAAATAAGAAAGAAACAAATAAAGAGAGGAACAAAGAATATGAGGTGAAGGAAAAAAAAACAAGCCATCACTGTGATATGGTGTGTCAGCAAAGAATTTCCAAGCATCAGCTCCAAGATACAGCTCAAGAGATAAATACTGTATTTACGATGCCAGAGGATATTGCAGATACGGAGAAAATTGCAGATTCAGACACAAAGTTAATAATTATGATGAAGGAAGATTAAATATTATGGAAAAGTTGGATTTTTTAATGTCAGAATTTCTGGAAATGAAGAAAAGAACAACATACCAGAGCAGGAAAGAGACATGGGAAAATCCCTATTATTACCCATATTAAATGAAGGAGAAAATATGCAAACCATCATAGTGATGAATGCGCAGGGTTTAGTTACGAGTAACTCAAAAAGAAAAATAGAGTACTTAGAAGAACTCACCCAAATTGAAAAGAAAATAGATATAATGAATATAAGTGAAACCTGGTATTCCCAAGAGTCTGGGAATGACGATCAAATAAAAGGGTTCCAAACTTATAGATCAGATAGAAAAAATAGGAATCAAGGGGGAACTGCAATATATGGAAAAGACAAAAAACAAGGAAAAATATATGAAAATATAGTAACTCAGAATGTGAACTAATAGCGGTAGAATTTGAATCTGAAAAATTAATGAACATAGTAATATATAGACCCCCTAATACTATAGAGTTTGACATAATAATAGAAAAATTGGATGATATATGTAGAAATCACAAGGACTGGACTATTCTCCTATCCGGAGACTTTAACTTTCCTTTCGTAGACTGGAAGGAACGAATAGGAGATTGTGGTTGTACTTATACATATAAAAAGAGAGTAATAGTAGTGCAGAAGATAATAAGAGGCAATTCGAAAAGCTATTAGATATGCTACTAAAATACAACATTCAACAAATAAATCGCCTGCCAACAAGAAAGGAAAATACTTTAGACCTAGTATTTGTGAACGAGGTGAATTATGTTAAGAAATAATAGTTTATAATGCGAGTATTTCAGACCATAATGTCTTAGAATTAACAGTCCATTCCAAAGCAAGCGAAAACAGAGATAAGCAAGAAATGAAAAAGTGGGAAGTATATGGACAATACAACTTCTACAGTAAAAATATAAAATGTCAGAAATAAATGAAGAATTAAACAAAGATTGGGGTAACATTTTCGTAAGTGATGATATAAAGGTAAATACAGAGATATTACATAAAATATTAGAGAAAATAGTGGGTTAATATATACCGAAGAAGAAAAGTAAACATCAGTCATGCATACCAAGAGACAGAAGGAACTTGTTCCAGAAAATCAGAAAGTGGAAAAAAGGTCTTGCAAAAGAAAAAAAATGCATGGAAAGTGATCGAACTAAAAAGATAGAAAATGCAGAACAAAAGATTATACAATCAAAAGAAAATGAAAAACGGGACTTGGAAGAAAAAAACCAAATAAATATCAAGCAAAACCCCAAACTAATATACTCGTATGCAAAAAAGATGAATAAAAGAAGAATAGAAATAGGCCCTCTAAGAATTGAAGGGAGATTACTTACTTACTTTACTTTATCTTCCCGCCAGTGGCATAAGGCTGATACAGTTCCTCTCCATCTGTCTCTATCCCAAGCCATTTCCCTCACTTCCTCTAAATTTTGGATTTCATCCTCAAGATCCCTGACAATTATGTCTATCCACCTCGTTCTTGGTCTACCCAGCGGTCTTCTTCCTATTTGTACTGCTCTCAGTGCTCTCCTGGGGTCTCTATTCCCATCCATCCTCTCAACATGTCCAAACCATTTCAGCCTTGCCCTCTTCAACCTGGTACTGACTGGCCTTTGCCTCAATCTCACCCTGATGTCTTCATTTCTAACATAATCATCCCATTTAATGCCAAGTATCCTTCTCAGCAGCTTCATCTCAAAAGCATCTAACCTTTTCTCCTCTGTTCTGGTCAGTGCCCAGGTGGACGAGCCATACATCAGGACTGGTAGTACTACTGCATTGAATATTCTCATCTTAGTTCTCAAGCTGATTTCATGCCTTGACCAAACGTTTTTTCTCAGAACCTCAAAAGCTCTTGCTGCTCCTAGTTTTCTTCTTTGTATATCTTCAATTTGCCTCCCGTCTGCTGTTACCACACTTCCCAAGTAAACAAACTTCTCAACTTGCTTGAGTTCCTGTCCTCTGATTGTCATATCCTCCATGTGCACCCAATCATCATCCTTACTCACAACCATGATCTCGCTCTTCTTTGTGCTGATGTTCAAGCCAAAATTCTGTGTCTCTGTCTCCATCCTCATTACCATACCTACCAGCACCAGCCACGTATCAGCAACCAACGCAACATCATCAGCAAAGTCCAAATCCATAAAAACTTCTCCACCAATACTAGCCCCTCTGTTTTCATTCTCCATCACTCTTCTCATTATATGGTCAATATATACATTAAACAATGTGGGTGACATAACACATCCCTGTCTTAGCCCACTTCCAATTGGGAACCAGTCACTTTGCTGTCAATCCAGCTGTACACAGCTGCACACTCCTTGGTACCAGTTCTTTAGTATCCTTATCACTTTCAGTGGTATACCATAGTGTTCTGCCACTCTCCACATTCCATCTCTCCATACTGAATCATACGCTTTCTCCAAGTCTATAAAAGCACAGAATATTGGCTTTGCATACTCCCATCTCATCTCAATTATCTGTCTTAAGGTGAAAATTTTATCCACTGTTGACCTTCCACTTCTAAAACCACACTGCTGTTCTCTAAGTTTCTCTTCTACTATAGGTCTTATTCTGTTAAGTATTACTCTCATGAATATCTTCCCTGGGACTGACAGTAAACTTATGCCCCGATAGTTACCACACTCCCTTTTGCTTCCCTTATTTTTATATATTGGTATCATAATTGCCTTTTTCCAATCACTTGGTACCACCTCTGTTTTCCAAACTATGCTAAAAACAACTCATAATGCCTCTATCATCCTTTGTCCTCCTGCTTTTAGCATCTCTGCAGTTATCCCACACACGCCAGCAGTTTTTCCATGTTTTACAGATTTTAAGGCCTCTTTCACTTCTTCTGTACTAATGTCTTCTTCTTGTACCTCCAGAGCCTCGTTTAAATCTGCAATGCACTCATCCCTACCGGTAGTATCAACACTTAGGAGTCTTTCAAAATACCTTGCAAACAAATTCCTTTTCTCCATTTCGTCTGTGACCAAGTTCCCATCTTCATCCAACATGCCATCACTCCCTCCAAACTTTTTCTGGCTTGCATTCCTCAAGAATCTCACAGCTGCAAACATAGCCCTGCTCTCGCCAATTTCCATAGCTTCTTCAACTTCGGTAGCTCTTTCTTTCCAAAACATGTTTTGGTCATGCTTCATCCTATCACTTAGTTCTCTCAGCTTTCTATTTCTTCCTCTTTTTAGTTGTTGTTTCTTTTCTAGGTCTTGTTCATCGTCCATTTGAACTCTCAACCTTTGTTGCTCTTCACTTAAAACTTTTGCTTCATCACTAAACCAAGGTTTGCTGTTACTTCTCTTATAACTTAACACCTCTGTTGCTACGTCCTTAGTATCTGAACTTAATATTGCCCAGGATTCCTCTGAATCCATATCCATATTTCCCATACCAATTAATGCCGCAAATTTGCCTCCTACCTTCACCTCATACTGTTGTTTAACTCTTTCATTTCTCAACTTATCCACATCAAACTTTATAGTTCTCCTTTTTTCTTGATTGGCCTGTAACTTTATTCTAATCTTGGATATTACGAGTTTGTGGTCAGAAGGAACACGGCAGCCCCTAAAAGTTCTGGTGTCTAATATAGACTTCTTCCATTTCTGATTTACAATAACATAATCTATCAAATTTTGTACCAATCCATTTGGCGACACCCATGTAGTTTTGTGCTCTAATTTATGGTTGAAATATGTGTTTGTTATAGATAACCCAGATGCACCACATAGCTCTAGGAGTCTTCTCCCATTATCATTTCTAGCTCCAATTCCAAATTTTCCAATTGTTCCCTGAAAGCCATCATACTCTCTCCTACTTTAGCGTTAAAATCCCCCATCAGTAACAACATATATGTCTTCTAACCCTCTGTATAACTCCAGTTAGCTTTTCATAAAATTCATCCTTCTCTTCTTCTCCACTCTCTTCAGTAGGGGCATACACCTGTATAACGGTGATGTTTGTATATTTACCTCGCAACCTGCAAGTGACTATTCTCTCATCAATACATTCATAATGCTCCAACATTTTTTCAGCTTTCTTACTCAAAGCAATTGCTACACCTCTCTCATGTTCTCCCTGGTCTTTACCAGAATAGATGAACAACACATCCTCTATTCTTACTTTTCCACACCCATGCCACCTAGTTTCACTCAATCCAGCAATTTCCAAGTTGTATCTCTTGATTTCCTGTGCCACTAAACTTGATCTTCCTGTCATATACATTGTTCTCGCATTTAGACATCCAACTCGACAACTTTCTTTTGTGTTGAAGGGTGGCCGACTCCCTTCTGGTGAGGCACCTCTGTGACCATCTTCCACCAACCTCCTCCCACCAATGTCTTGGGGGTTTGGGAGGAAAGCATCATATGAGCCAGTTTGAAGTAAGGGACCAAGGTCCATGGCCACCCTGGCTCGGGCCTCATTAGTATCCTCAGGACCATGGTGAAGCTCACATCTCCCATTGTTCGCAACCCCAACTGTATCAGTTTCTGTCGTAGGGGTATCTTTTCATGATGCAGGTTACGAGCCCACACCAAACCCTCCCCATTTATCCGGGCTTGGGACCGGCATGGCAATAAGTAGCCATGGCTGGGTTGAAGGGAGATTAACGAATGAAAAAAAGGAAATATGCAACATATTGGCAGAACGATATAAGAGAGAATTCACCCCTAGAATTGATAATGAAGATAATGATATAGAATTAAGGGTCAAAAATAGTGAATATTTAGCAGACATAGATATTAATGAAGCTGATATTGTGCAGGCTATTAATGAAATTAAAAATGGAGCTGCTGCAGGGCCTGATGGTGTTCCTGCTATTTTGTTAAAGAAAGTAGTTCATTCTATCGCAAAGCCACTTGCAATATTATTAAGACAAAGTGTAGATACAGGCAAGATTTATGATGAGCACAAATTAGCATATATTACCCCTACTTTCAAAAGTGGATCAAGACTAGAGGCAAGTAATTATAGGCCTGTGAGTCTAACATCACATATGAAAGTGTATGAAAGGGTAATGAAGAAAAATATTATGAAATATTTAATAAAAAATAATTTGTTTGATATAGGACAACATGGTTTCATACCCGGAAAAAGTACACAAACCCAACTGTTAGTCCACCGTGAGAACATATACAAAAATATGAAAAGCGGAAATGAAACAGATGTGGTTTATCTAGACTTTGCAAAAGCTTTTGACAAGGTAGACCATAATATATTAGCAAAGAAAATTAGAAAACATAATATAGTGGATAAAGTAGGAAGATGGTTAAAAGAATTTTTACACAACAGAAAACAGGTAGTTATTGCAAACGATGAGAAATCGGATGAAGCTAAGGTAATATCTGGTGTGCCACAAGGTACGGTGTTAGCTGCATTACTGTTTGTCATTATGATTGCAGACATAGACAGTAAAGTTAAGGACTCGGTAGTGAGTAGTTTCGCCGATGACACAAGAATAAGTAGAGAAATTACTTGTGATGAAGATAGGAAAGCGCTACAAAGAGACCTTAACAAAGTATATTATTGGGCAGAGGTAAATAGGATGGTATTTAACTCTGATAAATTTGAATCAATAAATTATGGAGACAGAGAAGGAAAGCTATATGCATATAGGGGACCTAATAATGAGACAATCACAAATAAGGAAGCAGTTAAAGACCTTGGTGTGATGATTAATAGGAACATGTTATGCAATGATCAAATAGCAATTCTATTGGCAAAATGTAAAGCAAAAATGGGAATGTTGTTACGGCACTTCAAAACAAGAAAAGCTGAACACATGATTATGCTTTATAAAACATATGTTCGTAGTCCACTTGAATATTGCAATATGATATGGTACCCACACTATCAAAAGGATATTGCACAATTGGAGAGTGTACAAGGGTCCTTTACAGCTAGAATAGAAGAAGTTAAGGATCTTGACTACTAGGAAAGACTACAATCCTTAAAATTATATAGTCTAGAAAGGAGAAGAGAACGCTACATGATAATTCAGGCATGGAAACAGATATAAGGAATAGCCGAAAACATCACGGAGCTAAAAATATCAGAAAGAGCAAGCAGCGGTAGATTAATAGTGCCCAAAACTATACCAGGGAAAATAAGGAAAGCACACAGGACATTAATCCACTACGCACCAGCATCGATAATGCAGCGTCTATTCAATGCGTTGCCAGCTCATCTGAGGAATATATCAGGAGTGAGCGTAGATGTGTTTGAGAATAAGCTCGACAAATATCTAAGCTGCATCCCAGACCATCCAAGATTGGAAGATGCAAAATATACCGGAAGATGTACTAGCAACTCTCTGGTAGACATTAGAGGTGCCTCACACTGAGGTACCTGGGGCAACCCGAACAAGATGTAAGGTCTATCTCTCTCTCTCTCCAACTATTGCTGTGTCTTTCCCTTTTTCTTCTCACTAATGCCAACTCTCTCTCTCTCTAATCTTCCCTGTCTTGTTTCCTCTTTCTTCTCCCTAACACCCTGTCTACTCTTATGGTGCGCCTCAATGGCGTGGTTGATATGGTGTTTGCCTTCCACCTCGGTGGTCGCGGGTTCGATTCTCGGCCATTCCATTGAGGAGTGAGAGATGTGTATTTCTGGTGATAGAAGTTCACTCTCGACGTGGTTCGGAAGTCACGTAAAGCCGTTGGTCCCGTTGCTGAATAACCACTGGTTCCATGCAACGTAAAAGCACCATACAAACAAACAAACAAACAAACCCTGTCTACTCTCTCTCACTTCCTCTCCCTCTCATTCTCTCTCTGTTAACCCCCTTTTCAAACTCCACCCTCTTTGATGTCATTGATGTTTACCCTATAGTATTCTTTTCCAAAGGATATATATACAGAAATTATGTATGATATCATAAAGTAACTAAGTCTACGGGCATAACCAGCCCCGTTTCACGGGTAGAACCAGTTCCATTACAGGGAATCTCTTCTCACCCCCACCCCCTTTGGACGGGGGCCAGGTAGGATGAAACCTCATTCTAAATCATCTTATGGGTCACCACTATAACCCTGCCAAGTTTCATACCCATCGGACCAGCCGTTTGGTAGTGATTGAATGACAGATGGACAGACAGACATACTAGTAAGATAATGTTATTGGCAATTGTGCTTATGATTTTTTGTAGGATATTGGGAGTTATTGGAATTATTGTGCCCATTCTTAATACATATATAATATATATATATATATATATATATATATATATATATTATATATATATATATACGAACAAAGTTACGGCCACGAAGGAAAATTGACACTAGAGATGCTAAGTACTTTCGTCTTATGACCAAGACATGGTCACAGCTACTAAAGATATACAGAAGCAAGGTTCTATATAAATGGTAGTACAAGTCACTAGAGAATACAAATATTCTCTAGTGACTTTATTCTATCTTTCAACTATTTCTGGAACATATGTTTTATGACCGGGTCTAAAGAAAATAATCCTTGACTTACATTAAAATCATTCACCCAGGTTAACTGAATCAAAACAAATTCTAACAAGTTCCCTGAAATAGTCTCATTACAATTGACAATATTTAGCTTTGCGTCCATGTATGCGGTGGGACTTTTCATTTAAATGTAAAAATAAAGCATTATTTGTCTGACCTGTTCTTTCTGAGTATTTGTGTTGTTTTAATCTGGTGTTCATTTATTTACCGGTCTGACATAAGTAAAATAATTCACAATCAATACATGGAATTTTGTATAAAATATTGCTATCTTTTCGGGGGGCGGTTTTTTTTTATAAGCATATTTTCTTTTGCCCCAGTAATAAAGATATGTTCCAGAAGGAATTGAAAGATAGAATAAAGAGGATTATCAATAAGTAGATTCGATTTTAATCTGTTGACCGTTCGGTGACCTTCCGACCTTTTTGTATTCCCTTATGACTTGTACCCACCATTTATATAGGCACTTGCTTCTGTACATCCTTAGATGCTGTGACCATATCTTGGTAATAAGACGAAAGTACTTAGCATCTCCAGAGTTTCAATTTTCCTTCGTGGCTGGTAACTTTGCTCATTTATAGGTATGTATAAAGAGACGGATAATGCATGCATTTTATTTAGTTCATTTATAGGTATGTATAAAGAGACGGATAATGCATGCATTTTATTTAGTTCATTTATAGGTATGTATAAAGAGACGTATAATGCATGCATTTTATTTAGAAGTAGTTGATATCTGAATTATTCCCTCACTTTAGATGCAATGGTTGATAACCTATAAACATTTGGGATGTAGATTACCATAATGTTACTTAAGTGATTGAAATATATTCGAATAGAAGAATGGTGACGACAACATTGTAAACTGGACAAATACAATAGTTGTATGTTGCTTTCGAATTATTTGTACACAGAAAAACTAAATATTCGCTAGTTTCTGTCAATCAAATTATCAATTCAAACTACCAGCACATACAACATGGAGATGTGGCCACCATATATTACTGGCACCCGTCTCATTGACACGCAGTACGTGATCTGTAGTACGTCAACTGGACTGGGAAACCGTAGCCTTTGAGCATGTTGAAAGTTTCAAAGTGAAACCGATGATGCTATTTGCTACATAATACGGCATCTTGCTGTAAAAACAAACTAAAATCTTAAACTCTTGCGAGGACCAGAGAATAAGACAGGTTGCTGGGTACTGATAATTTATTACTTGTAGCTTTTGATTAAGCTGCCCTTCTGTCACCACGGGCTCTTACTCACCGAGCAGGCCGTAATAATTTATTACAGGTAAAAACATGTTATTAAGGAGGCTGCGGACGGTTATGTAGTATCCTACCTGACCAGAGAGAAACTGGGTATTGGCCGGAAGGATTTGTGTATTCTCGGAAGCATACATTTAAAGATAATAAGATATACAAAGAATGAAATTACATGTTATATATCGGCGGAAAGGCCGCGGAATGCTCTATGGAATGGTTAAAGGAACAACGCGGCTTGATAATGAAATACAATAAAAATATAGTAAAAGCGGTTTCCTTACACTCTCACGTATTTTATTTCAAAGTACTAGACTATTCTACTGGTTTGGCAATAAAGGATATAGATAGGTGACTTGTAATAGTTACTGAAAAAAATGCTAGTTTTACATGAAGTATTTCCGTTGTATCATATTATAATATTATTTTCTCCGCATATCAATCAGTAGGAATTATGAAATGGACAGTGGCTATATCGCCTGTTCTATCAGGAAATATCGAAACCATCATTATTATTTTTTCCCCAGAAATTTTATTATTTCTATAATAAGTTTTTTTATATTTTCCCCTCATTATGTTATTATTACCGAAATCTTCAAAAAAGATTTTCATGCGGAGCCCCATTCGCAGATGCCATGCCGCCTCCTACTCAGTGGAGGACGACGACGTAGATTATCGCCAGTGCCTATACTCCCTACTGTCAGTTCCAAACTTCCGACTCCTCGACGATTCCTAAGATGACACTTGAAGCAGACGTACGATTGTTAGAAAAATTGAGTAACTCAGAGAAAATGGTGCCCAATGAAGGATGTGATAAGTTACCGAAAGTAAAACGCCAGAAAGAATAATTTTAGAGTTAACAATTCTGTGCGCCTAACTTGAGCAGAAATAATTGAGTTAAGGTGTCTGTCTTGCTAACTGTCATGACCGCTGACGAACCAGACTCCTTGAAGTTAAGTATGCATCTGAAATTGTGCCATAGGTAGTTGATACAATTTAAGTAGTAATACCTATTGTAACGTATTAACCTATATTTCAAGGCACAGGATATTGGCACGGCAGCTGTATACTGATCGTGATAGCTATTGGTACGGCTGTGAATTGCTCATGCGTCAATTTCAGACTTCCTGTCATACAAATAACATAGTGTGGTGGGGTTACGTAAAATTCTGTCAGTGGTGCTGTATTCCGTTGTGGACTTGCTGTAGTTACGGCAGTTAGCCATATCCATTTACCAGTTTTCTAATCATGCAGCAGGCGCCGTACACTGTTGCTAAGAGCTATACGTAATGCACTAGAAGATCAGCAACAGTAGTAATAATAGTCGAACTGAATTGTTTTGTTGAACATGTTCAATTCAAAATATCAAAGTGAAGCACCATACTATCATCACCAAAGCATTTTGACAGTAAATTGAAATATAAAATATCACAATAATACTTAAATATACTTGGATCTTGACTATATACATGAAAAATAAAACTAAACTAGTCTGTGTGTAATGACGGAAATAATTCATTTTGAATTTATGACATTGCCCATGGAGATGGTGGACAGGAAAACCGAATTGGTTTTCATCTTATCAAGATGATAAGTTAGCCACTGGAAGTTGAGATTGTCCATGGTCGAGTGTACATACTAAGTACGTAACTATAACCAAGTGCGCAGTTGCATAAGCTCAAATTGCTCTGTTCGAGACGAGTGCGACGTACAACGCTGAGGGGAAACGAATGTATCTCCCCTTATATTCATTTGAAATTATGTATTTCTCCCTTGTAAAAGGTATGCACTTGTCGTAGTTTATAATGCATATGTTGCCATAACACTTGGTAGTGTTTCTTTATACTTTTGCTTTGATATAACTGCCAATTGCCAAGAATTGTAAGGGTACAGTTACATAAGTTGCACCATGTTGAGTTTGCATGTTGCAATTTTACCATCATCAACTGTAAGCTAATATGTGAATTAGTCTTCCATATGTTTATAAAAATGTCAGTTCTAGAGTAAATCCCACCGCTGCCACCATATGTAATGTATAAATATCTTTAATGACATTATTTCATATTACTCATGTATTTACCATACTGCATATGTACACAGTACTGATGTGTCAATTGTCTTGACTTAAACATTCGGAGGGTACCACACATTTTAGTACAATTAACTCAGACTAGCCTATTCATAACAGTTCAAACCATAGGCTAATATAAAGGTACCTCATAGGAAATTCCAGCTTATATCTCTGGTTGAGAGATAAGCAGTTTGTCTCTGGTTGAGAGTTAGGAAGTATTTACTATGTGCAGGACCTGTATTGTTCTTGTCAGATTAATGGTCTACTCTAATATTATAATTAAGGGATTGGTTGTCCTTGATAAATGAAAACCAATTTCCGTAGGGGTAAAGTGATGTAATGACGGAAATCATTCATTTTAAATTTATGACAGTGCCCATGGAGATTGGTGGACAGGAAAACTGAATTGGTTTTCATCTTATCAAGATGTTAAGTTAGCCACTCGAAGTTGAGATTGTCTATGGTCGAGTGTACGTACGTAAGTCCGTAACTATAACCATGTGGGCAGTTGCATAAGCTCAAATTGCTCTGTTCGAGACGAGTACGGCAACGCGAAGAGGAAACGAATGCATCTCCCCTTATATTAATTTGAAATGACGTATTTCTCCCTTGTAAAAGGTATGCAATTGTCGCAGTTTATAATGTATATGTTGTCATAACACTTGGTAGTGTTTCTTTATACATATACTTTGATATAACAGCCAATTGCCAAGAATTGTAATGGCACGCTTGTAAGTTGCACCATGTTCAGTTTGTATGTTGTTGCAATTGTACCGTCATCAACTGTAAGCTAATTTGTGAATTAGTCTTCCATATGTTTATAAAAATGTCAGTTCTAGAGTAAATTCCACCTATGTTATGCATATAAAGTCAGGCTAACTGCGATGTGTAACAGTAAAGTTAGGCATGAGTAGCATAGCCTAAAGTCCCAACGACTGCATGCTCTCTGGCACAAGATTGCCGTCCTAAATGAACTGCTTGTATTACAGGGAACCAGTATAGGGGTCCAGTGTAAGAATCAGTATAAGAATCGGTATTGGTTCTAACTGTTATTGAAGGATTACAGCTAGGAATAAGCTGCTTTTACAATGTATCCACCTACTGTTAAGAATTAAGATATTAAAAGCCCAGCGGGAGCCAGCCGTTCCCTCAATCCTTATTACAACAATGAAGATTCTACCGTCTCTGACGTCAAGTACTGTCGGCCAACGAAGAATTGGCGTAGTTTCTTAATTCATTGTTCGCTATGGAAATATTGCCATATGCAGGTGCCAGATTATTTACTTAAAAATAAATAACATTTCCTTTCAAAGGTGCTATACTTGAAATAAATTACATTAGAATTGAGTCTACTTATTCAACGTATTAAAGATAATTATCTTGCAAAGTAAAGAAATATATACCGATGGGTCCATGAATTTTAATTTTATTCTCAACTCTAGCTTCGTGTCAGCATCAGCCTTTTGATGTTGGCTTTGCTGCCTCTCGAGTCTTGACCCAAGTATCGTACTGCACTGGGGTGTTGTCATTTCGTCTCCTGCAGCCGATAAACAATACATCAAGGCGTTAACATTCTTTAATAACGATGTTTAATTAAACTAATTTTGTCCTGTGATCAATAAAATAATTTGCATGACACATTTAGTGGGCCTTAATTGGACTTCTGATTTTCACACATGATTAGCCTAGGTCTATTTTCAGCAGTATACTCTCTCGAATATGTAATGTGAATGCATATTTAAAACGACAATATATATATATCAATCTGCTTTATTTTATTATTCCCGATTTTGTTGTTTTATTGGCCATGTTTTCCTTTTTTTCTTATCCCTTTCATAATTGCTTAACATAATTTACTCAGACCTAGCTATTCAAAGTCTAAAATCAATCATAAAAAAATCAAACGAATAAAATACTGTCTTTTATTTTTTATCGAATTTCTTGCATATCATCCTGTTTCATCTGTACACGTTGGAAAGCTGTGGGAGTCAAAACTGACGAATACATTAAGAAAGGGTTACTTTCATTAAAGCTTTCTTAGGTTGATCTTTCTGTAGCTATTCATTTCTACTGACTAGAAATTAATTAAAATTAGCTTCACATGTATAGCTAGACCTATTACCATAAGCATATTATAAGTAGCTGAAACGATAAGAAATATGAAAGGTGATGTTTTCGTTTAAGTCTATTTCATCTATATTTTTTTTTTTAAGAAAAAACTACTGCTTTAATAAGGGGTTGCTCTTTGACAGCTACAACAATCATACAGGGTGTAACACGAGTGTATGCAAATATTTTGGGGAATGAGAGATAAAGAAACTTTGAACAGAAAATATGTTATAAACATTCATTTCAAGGCTTCCGTTCGTGGTGAGAAGTCGGATCGAGTCGCCTGAGATGCGGAAGAGAGCGGAGGTGGCGTATAGGAGTGATGGAAGGATTAGGCCGATGTTAATAAAGCATCTCCCTATAAAATGTATTATTTAGGTTTTGAAGGAAAAAATGCATGCATAATTCACTGGTCACCGATACAAAACAAAACAAAAAGATTAAGACTAACTGAACTCCCATCCATCAGTGATAAGTTTGCTTATTCATTAGACTTATTAATTAGGACACGTATAAAAGATTTCAAGTGTATTTTTAAAAATCTCTTCCTCTCCATCTAAAGTATTCATCAGACCGCAGTCATAGGCGAAGAGGTAGTCATGATTTTCTGGTTCAGCAATATCGTGACGAGGCGCTAAAATTCAAAATTCTCAAATGAATGTTGTTCAGCAACATTTACACTAATGTATTGCCTTTCTCTCTTGTGGTGCTTCGAGGTCTTCCACCTCTAGGCCCATGTTCTAAACTTTGCCGTTCTCTAAACAATTTGATTCATCTATGTATGATTCTCTCCGGTATATTAAGCGTTTTTGATATCTCTCCAACATGAACTTACACAGAATGCAGTGCAATAATTGTCTCTCGCTCAGCGAGGGATGTTTCTTAGACCAATAAATGACACATTGATATTAGATTCCCGTGCACATAACGACATCAAAAGCAATAGAGTGAGGTCGCCTGGTTCTCATTGTTAGGTTATACTTTTTTCTTTTTCTTTTCGTTTTTAAATATGATAGCATTTTGTGAGTTTCCAATGCTTTCTGCAAAATTTAACAAATGGAATAGTTCAACTACCTTCAACTTGATATTGAATTGATAATGTAAGGACTATATTTATGCGATACTACTAGTGATAGGCGTCTCCTATCTATTTGGTAATGTATATCGGTGGTTGTGATATGACGTTTTTAACCACTTCGTTTCGTTCATGTCAGTTTTGCAATATGGAAAATAATTTTACACAAAAACATAACATGATGTTCTAAAGATATCAGTGACTGTTTTTAACGTCATTACTTAAGATTTCTTCCATCTTTGAGTAGAAAAATAGATAAATAAGGCATGAATCGTGCGTGAGGCAGGTGAACGAAAAATTATGAAACTCTGCCACCAGTTTTTTTTGAGAGTGTACGTCGTGTCTTTGAAAAACCGTGTCAGTTTGCACTGATCAATTTTGCTTCTATTGTTATATATTTTTTAAAACTCTTGCTGCAACAATGAGTATGAGTTGTGTCTACTCTGTCTAAAAGGATCTAGTTCTGTTCTGACAAAAGATGGATGTGGTGAACAGGGGCTTCGGTGATACAGTTCTTTTAGCAACCATTTTCTTTAGTGGTTCTAGGACAGTTCTAAGTCAATTCTTAACTTGATATTACCTTTGAAAAGGATTTGTTAATGGTCTGTTTGTCACTGTATTTACTAGTGGGTCTTTTCCTACCATTTTTTTATGGATATATATATATATATATATATATATATATATATATATATATATATATATGTACCACTTTCAGACGTTTTGAACACAACCAGGCATATCAGTAACCTTAAAAACGGTTTTTTTCTCAAAAGTTCCGGAACATGCCATTATCAATCATTTATAATAAATCGTTGTCATGTTACTCGTGTCAAAAAACTATCCTAGATCTAATTAATACCTAGATGGAAACTCATCGAGTTTTTTCCAATAATCATTGCCAATGTATTTTTACTCTCGTAAGGAAGTGTTTCCTTCATTAAATATATTGTTGCACTATTTTTAAATATAAGGAAGATTTGTCTTGCGTCAAAATCATCCAAAATCAAACTATGATTCTGCACTTATTGATTCAGCCTATTAAAAAATAGTTTTTTTTAACGTGTAGAAGATTTTGTATTAGGTAAAAATTTGCCAAAATCGAATTATGATTCTGTACGCATTACTCAGGAATTTTCACAATAACATTTTCTTAACAAATAAAAATTTTTTTGTATTGCGTCAAAATTAGATCAAATACAACTATGTATCTTAAAGGCCGCCACTAACGTTCAGTTATACCTGCGCAGGAAAAACTGAACCCAATAACGTTCAGTTTTGCCTGAGGTATAGCTTGGGTTCAGTTTTAATTGCCCAGGCCGACTGCCCAGGCATAACTACGCAGGTATAACTGACGGCTAGTGGCGACCTTTACGTACAGTTTCAACAAATCTAACAATGAGAATATTTCATCCTTTTCAGGCTGCGTTTGTTGTTGTCATCATTGGATTTTTAGCAGCGACTGTGTCTCTGGGTCTCTGGTTTTGGAGCAAATCGCCTTCCACATCTCGTAACCTCGTGACGTCACCCTCGGGGGTAGTATCGTATAGGTTCTTGGAACTGAAAACTGAACTGAACTGGAATCTGAACGCTTCTGAGAATTTCAAATGACTTAGTACTTACAAAGTGAGAATATACTATATTAGATTCACATCAACCATGTATTTGATGTCTGGGCCAGTCCTTTACGACGCTCCTGATTGGCTGTTGATTAGCCAATCACAGGGCTGTGATTGGCTTATCAACAACCAATCAGGAGCGTCTTACGGGACTGGCCTAGACATCAAATGCAAGGTTGATGTGAATCTACTATAGACTATATAATCGAGGTAAAATTTGTATAGATGGAATATAATGGTCGATTTATATTGGAACCTGATCTGACACTTATTAAGTAAAAATACCCCAGCTAATATTGATAAAGGAAAAAATATATTGGCCAATTTATACTTAAGACTGAGCTAATATTTATAAAATGGAAACGTTTTGTCATTTTACAATGAAACCTAGACTGATACTTATAAAATAAAGATGTATTGGACAATTCATACTTAAGATTGAGCCAATACTTATATTGTGTAAATATATTGGTCAATTAACATTATACCCTAAGCTAATACTAATAACGAGAAAATATGTTTGTCAATTCACACTTGAAACCAAGTTAATACTTTTAAATTAAAAATATATGAACCAAATTACACTGAAATAAGAGGGAATACTTATAAAAGGAAAATATATTGACCAAATTTTACTTGAAACTAAGCTAACAACTATAAAGTTATAATATATCGGAAAACGTATTCTAAAACATGAGCTAATACTTATAAAGTGAAAGTATATTGCAGGTAGTACTTATAAGGATGAAATAAACTGGCCAATTTATGCTAAATCCTGAGCTTATACTTTTAAAGTGAAAATGTATTAGCCCATTTTAAGCTAAAACCAGAGTCAACAGCCCACTTATAAACTTGTGTAAATTTAGGGACATACAGATTACTTAATTTAAAAGATGAATTTGAGTTGACGGGATTTATTAATACAAAATATAATTATTCTTATTGAAATGATAACAAGTATTTAAAATATATTTCCATGTCAAAGGTCAACAGTGTCGACAGTACTCCTGTCCTACAAAAATGCAGCAGGAACTGAGGAGACAAACTATCAAATTAATATTCTTGTACGAAAGTATTTTGTCGATAATAAATTTGCATTCTAATTAGCTTTCTTAATTATGACCTAAATCGTGTATCTGTTGTCAGCTGTTTTGTACTAAAAATAGAGTTTCACACACAGATATACACACACACACACATATATATATATATATGTATATATATAGTATGTGTGTGCAGGAGCTCGCTTGTGTGTGAGCATGTGTGAAGACTGGCTCCAGGATCTTCAGAAAGTCCCTGGGGACTGCATAGGAATTCCCCTCTTCTGATACATATGAAGACGTGAAGCCCAAATTGACTCCGGAATTCAGACACCTCTACTGCGTCCGGGGATCAGCAAACATTCGAAGACAGGATCGGCTTCGGCGGAACCAGAAATGACTCCTGAAATACAATCCAGACGTCACGTGGGATTTTTGGAAAGTAACGATAAGGCAAATAGAGTTGATGTGTAACGAACAAAGATGTTTCTTAGTTTGCTTACAGTTGTGCTTGCACAGTGCTTTGAATCCATGCTTCAAGTCCCCCGAGTGATTACATTGTTTGCCATTATTGTTATGCTATTCACTGGAGTATTTATACTTCGTGGATTTAGCATTAAAATGGTTCAGTTCTTTGTCGATTTCATGGCCTCGGACAGCTCTGCCTGTCTTGATGAGGCTTGAAATCAGGAGGACGAAATTGATCACTCTGACTTTGAAGAAGACCATGTTTCGGATAACGAAGTAGAATACGGACGTTCCAGGAATGAAGAAGGCGACCATCCAGATAGTGAAGAAGAAACAAGGAATTTGGATACAAGTCGGAAGTTCGAGGAAGTAATTAAGGAAAATGAAAATCTTTTCTTGAGGTTTGAGGAAGAGAGATTAGAAAAGGATCAGCTGATCGACGAATTACTGGACAAGGTAGAGGGCCTGACCGTAGCAGGACTGCAGATGGAAGAACACATCAGACAACTCGAACGACTAAACAAAGAAAAGGAAAGAAAGATCAGTTTAATGTCCGAAGAGATGCAGAAGCTGAAAAGCGAAATGATTGAAAAGGCGATGGTCACAGATGTCCAAAGGAAGGAAAACGAGGAGAGAGACCAGATGCTAATTATTTTGGAAAGCACGGTCTCAGTGCTCTCGATGGAGAAGGACACTTTGCATCGAAATCTACAGCAAAACGATAAAAGCCGAGACGAAATGCAAATAAAAATGAACAAGCTGAATCAGGACCTGGAAGGACTTCGAAAAGAGAATGGAAGGAAAGAAAAGAACATAGAAAAGCTGAAGAGGGAGAACGAGAACAAGACCTTGAAGATGAAAGGTTTAGAGGACGAGTTACAAGTCCTCACCATTCAGACACAGATGGCCCACGAAAATTTGAAAGAGCTCGACCAATGTAAAAGAGAATTAGCTGAGAAAAACGAGGAACTGGAAAAGCTAAGAAAACAGAACTTGCAAAAGGATAGCGAGATCCTTCGACTGGAAAATGAATGCATCCAGAAACAATTGGAAGTCAGCAGTTTACTGAAAGAATCTAAATCTGTTGTAGCAGAACAACCGACGGCAAATGGAAAGATGAATGACCTGATGAGGAGGATAGTTCAACTTGAATTCGACCTTGCTGAGACGAAGGAGCAACTAGAGACCAGGGTTTTTGAAGAGATGGAAGCATTAATGGAAATCGTAAGACGCCAAGAAGAGACCTTGGCGCAGGATACAAAGATCAGCTGCTTAGGAAAGGTCAAAATCCTTAATGGACCAAAGAATTATAAAGAAAAGGAAGTTTGCAAAAGAGAGAAGACGGTAACGGAAGCTGAAGACAAAAAGGCTTCGGATAAAACTCTGTGTCTGAAGAAGCCCCAGATCAACTGCAGAGCCCTCTACCGACGAATGGACAGCATCGAGGAAGAACTTCGCCAAATCAAAGGATTGCAACGACCTTCAGCTGGCACCAAGAGGCACTCAAAGGCCCCAAATGAAACTCCATCAATTGAGAAGCCTCTAAACAGAGATGAATTGCACCAGAAAATGGGGCTGGTATCTGCAGCCAACCTCCAACGACTGGAGCGAGATGCTAAAATGGTCCGAGAACTCTACAAGATAAACGCCGTCACGTAAAGGGTGCAAGTGAAGGAACCTCTGCATTTTTAGGTGGTTTACTTGCAGAGGATAGAAGGCAGGAAATCTCAGACATAGAGAACAGGAAGACGCTAAAGTTTGTAAGAAAAATCCTTCCTGGGTATGGTTGTGGAACCAGGTCTGTGTGATTGATAGACTACAGCGGATTGTGGCCTGGCGATAAGTGCCCGAAGACTGGATTGTTGTGTACCCCATGTCCAACATTGGACTATGGTGCATCCCCTCTCTCTCCTGCCGCATGATACCCATGGAATAGGGTATCAAAGCCCAATCTCATATGGGTAGTAGGCAACCACTGGCGCGGCGTAAGAACCCGTAAGTTTCATGCCTACTACTTCATATGTGAATTGGATTATGCATTGCAAATTGCATCCCACTTTTTGCATATACTACTGTGGCAACCTCTGGCGTGGCGTAAAAACCCCGTAAGTTCAATGCCTTTTATATGCAAAATATGGGCTATGCAATGCATAAGAGATCAATCTTAGCATATACTGCAGAGGCAACCACTGGCGCGGTGTAAAAACCCGTAAGTTTCATGCCTTTTACATATGCAAAGTGTTTGATACCAGTGTGGCAGGGGCACTAAGACATCGAAGGGCATCGCCAGGAGTCACTGTATTTCGTTTTCGAGAACAGGAAGACGCTGAAGTTTGTGATGAAATCCTTTCCTAGATATGCTTGTGGAAGCCATTCTGCACGATCGAGAGACTACAGTGGATTGTGGCCTGGCAGTAAGTGCCCAAAGACTAGATTGTTGTGCACGCCATGTCCAACATTGGACTGTGGTGCATCCCCCCTCTCTGTTGCCGCATGATACCCATGGAATAGGGTATCAAAGCCCAATCTCATATGGGTAGTAGGCAACCACTGGCGCGGCGTAAGAACCCGTAAGTTTCATGCCTACTACTTCATATGTGAATTGGATTATGCATTGCAAATTGCATCCCACTTTTTGCATATACTACTGTGGCAACCTCTGGCGTGGCGTAAAAACCCGTAAGTTCAATGCCTTTTATATATGCAAAATATGGGCCACGCAATGCATAAGATATCAAATCCTAGCATATACTGCAGAGGCAACCACTGGCGCGGTGTAAAAACCCGTAAGTTTCATGGCCTTTTACAATTGCAAAGTGTTTGATCCAGTGTGGCAGAGGCACTAAGATATCGAAGGGCATTGTCAGGAGTCGCTGTACTTCGACGTCGTCTGATTAGGCGACTGGAAACTTCCTGTCTATAACAAAGGGTTTCCTACAATTAACAGAGAAATGACTGGATATTGGACTCAGTAAAAGAACCACCTGTTTTCTAGAATCAACCGCAGAGGAATAGTCTGGAGGCGTTACAAGAAGAAGGGTCATCAGTCTCAGGAATTCATCTATCTTGGCTAGCTATGAGAGCTGAGAAATGGGGAAGGGCCCACCCCTGGTTAAACTAAACCCCCATTTCTATGACGCTCTCTTAGCAATGATGCCCCAGGGGTGAGGTCACATACGATCGTTAAAGGCCATATTTATATCTTTATCTATATCTATATATATGTATACATACATGTACATATTATACATACATATATGCATACAAATATCTATTTATTTATATACAAACAGTACATATGTATAAATATACATACATGCATATATATATAGATATATATATATAGATATATTATATATCTAATTATATATCTATATAATAGGTTGTGTAAATATTATTTTTATGATATATACGAATACGTATGTATGTTATATATATATATATTATATATATATAAATATATATATATATATGTGTATAATATAAATATAATATATAATATATTATAATTTGCATATTATATATAATTATTATATATATTATTATATATATATATAATATATATTATGTATAATAATATATATATATTTGTATATATATTGTATAATAATAATATATATTATATTTTGCATATATATATATATTATATATATATATATATAATATATGTTATATATACATATATTATATATATTAATATATATATATATATATATATATATATATATATATATAGTATACATTTATATCCACATATATATGTATATAACATATATAGGTAAATGAATATTATATATACTCTGTGAGAGCTGTGTTCAGGACAACGCGAACAAACGGCAATAAATAGCTTCGGTTAGTCGATTCGAAGTACAAATAGTTGTATTTTATACGTGCAACAAATGTAACAAACCCTGGTTTCGTTTGTCTCCATCCAAAGATGTGTATTATAGATTATAGTAATATAGTGATAGCAGGGAAGTTATAAGCTTGGTAGCCTAGTAGTCTATAGACCTAAACCATTCAAACTATACTAATTTCGTAAGATACTCTATCATCTAAACCTTATTCTGATTTCAAATATTTAAAAAACAATTCCTTTATGTTAACAGTTATCAAATCATCCTGCTATGGGGAAAAATAGCCTTTTAAGTATATTATCGCTATGAATAAACACCTTAGCCAAGAATGCTAGGCCTATACGAATTGATTCATTAGATATTTTCATACTTTTTCCCGCTTTTATAGAATACTTTCGTTCCGTAAGAGTCGAAATTAACTTCATGCTTTAGTTTTTATTCGTCAGTATATAGTATCACCAAGAATCAACACTTTAGCCAAGAATGCTAGGCCTATACAAATTGATTCATTAGATGTTTTCATAGTTTTTTTTCCTTTATAGAATAATTTCCTTCCATAAAAGTCGAACTTAACTTCCTGCTTTAGTTCTTATTCGTCAGTTCTTTCCACACACACACACACACACACACACACACACACACACATATATATATATATATATACGAAATGCAAAGATCTGATACCAGAGAGCATTCTCAAGGAGCGATCCGCGAAGAACTTGTCCTCTCACAAAAAAAAATATCGTATATCACTAAGTGCTAAGGACCTGCTCGGTGGAAATCTACGCCGATGACCCTTACAACCTGCCACCAAAGCCGGCCCTGCTGACCTAAGCCTACCTGCGGTGTACCACGGCAGAAAATGCCTTCAAAAACAGCAAAATCTCTCTCAGATATAATTGGAAAAAACTCAGAAAAAATTGAGGAGACAAATGATAAATTATCAGATCTGGGACGTGATCAAAGGACTAGGAATCCCTAGACAGTCTTAAAAACTGTGGAAACAAATAATCTCACACGGATCTGGGATGCGATCAAAGGAGTGCAGGGATCGATAGACAATCGCACTGATAGCCACCAGACTACTACGAATGCAGCATCCAGTTTTTCCTCGCCTCCCAGCAACACGGAAGTGCCCGTTCCGAGGGGACTGTTGATCCCCCAACCGCTTCTCCCTCCCCAGTACCTCCGGTGGAAGATATATCTCCGGTGATGATTACTAGCCCTCGTAATCCTCCCCACCCTATCTCTCCCCCCCAACACCCCCATCGTAGATGCAGATGAAACTGATCATGAGGGGTCTGGCGGCTGGCAGATACAAAAAAACAAGCAGAAAGAAGAGAAGAACCTCCCGTTTGGCCGCCGGACCGGAGCCCAACATTCGTGTCACCTCGCCCGAACACATGAGAAGAGAGTCACATAGTAATTCACAATCTGCGCTCATCGGTGACGCTTGATGCCATAGTGGAGAGAGTCAAGTTTCTCACTGGCTCTGACCCACTCATCTCCCACGAACTCCCATGCAGGATTAAACATAAAGTGGCTTACAGGATTACCTGCCTATTTCAACACCTCGACGTTCTTAAGGCGAGAATTTCGGTCCTAATATATTAGTTTCAAGATACAGACTAATCCGGGATCAACCACCCCCAGGGGAACTTACTGACACTCCAACCAGGGTATTTCCACGCAAGTGCCAGCCAACCGCCCACGGCGAGTGACTGCCCACTCCCCCTGGCTAAAACCAACCCATCCACCCAAATGATCAGCGCATTCATCTCCCATCTTCGTGAGTAGCCATGGATACATTAAACATAATCTCTTGGAATATCTTTGGCCTCAAGCGGAACATTCCTCTCCTAAAACATATTCTGTAAAAATTTCAAAGGCATCATTGCATTGCAAGAAACGCTCCTCTGGCCACATGACCTTGCCATATGCGATTCAATTCATGAAGACTTCAGAACCTTCTCGACTTCATCGATGCAAGTTACAGACCAAATCCTAGCCGGTCGCCCGAAAGGAGGCCTTTCTTTCCTGTGGCACAAATCGTTAGACAATACGATAAAGGTGATGACCTACAGGAGTGACGAGATTGCTGGGGATTCAAGTGACAATAGGGAACTCTAAAATCCTGATTATCAATGTTTATATGCCAGGAAAATAAACAATAATTTTGATCATTACTGCATGATCCTAGGGGGGAGTTACACAGTATTATTCATGACTCTCCGCTGAACATATTTGTATAAGTAGGGGGGACCTTAATTTCACACCCCACAAAACAATTTTATAATGAACTTACTCGCTTCTTGTCAAAATCATGCTCTCCCAAATTAGTGATGTTATGCTCCTCCCTCCCTCCTCTTATTCATATGTACATAATAGAGCGGACGCTATTACAACTTCCTGGTTGGACCACTGCATCACATCCCCACAACTTCATGATTCTATTATGACCTGCAATATTCGCTATGACCTTGCAACGGGCTACGATCACATCCCATTACAGGTGTCATTCAGTACCCCATCCCTCCCTACCGTGAACCCCTAACTGATCGCCCACCAGCGGTAAACTGGGATTTTAAAACCAAGAGAAAACCAGATACTTTAGAGCGACCACGGAAACCAGGTTGCGGTCAATAGTTCAACCGGCAGACGCCTTTACTTTGTACTAACACAAATTGTAGAAATGACCACCACAAGAGGGATCTGAATGAATTCTATTCGAACATAATCTCCGCTTTGCTTGCTTCGGGCAGGACTGCCTACAGATTTCGTCAAGGTAATTCTCGTAATATTCCTGGATGGAATGACTTGGTTAAAGATCTGTATACATACTCACGAGAAATGTTTTTACTGTGGAGGCAAAATGGTAGCCCCAGGGAAGGGCACACTGCATTGCTAATGAGACAGGCGAGAGCGCAGTTCAAACTTGTCTCTTAAGCACTGCAGGTTATATGAAAAACAACTAAGAGCCGATGCAATGTCTAGAAACTTAGAATCTGGTGATTATCCTCGTCTTTGGAAAGATATCCAGTCTTTAAAATCCCAAATCTAAAAAGCTATCACAGAGAGTAGGGGAAGCAGTCGGAGACGAAGCTATTGCAAAGTATGTGGGGCGATCACTTCAACAATATCCTGAATTGCATAAATGATCAAGATTCCCGAAGGGATGTAGATAACCTCCTTACTGACAACATTCAATTTCATTTGCAGACCGTTTTACGCCAGGTAAACATCAGCGATGCCATAAACAGCCTCACCTAATAATAAATCGCCCGGCTGTGATGGTCTTCCTGCAGAGGCCTTCAAACTCTGCCATCCGATAATTTACATTTTGCTAGCTGCCCTATTCAATGCGTGCATAATTCACCGGTTTCTTCCAGACTCCCTACTCTTAGTTCACTTGATACCATTAATCAAAAACAAGCTAAAGGATGCAGCTGACCCTGGCAACTACCGGCGATTGCAATCACAACGATCGCATCGAAGATACTTGAGTCTGTTCTTCTAGTGAGACTTCTCCCCTTTCTACACACCACTGACAACCAGTTCGGGTTTAAAGCAAACCACTCAACCGACACCTGCATCTACATACTGAAAGAATTGCTGAACTACTACCTATCATCAGCCTCTCCTGTTTTCCTTTGTTTTGTAGATGTGAGAAAAGCATTTGACAGAGTAAACTACCTGAAGCTCTTCCTGAAGCTGCATAAAAGGGGCACACCCCTATATCTAATTGGCATTTTACATTGCTGGTTCTCCACACAGCAATTCTGTGTCAAATGGGAAACGTATATCATCACCTTCGGCTCCCTAAACGGGCTTCGGCAAGGGGGCATTCTCTCTCCATACCTGTTTAATACGTACACAGATGCCTTGAACGTCAAACTGAACTCGCTCCCAATCGGATGCACTGTCAATGAAACAACTATAAACAACCTCTGTTACGCCGACGATATGGTTCTGATTTCCCCATCAGTGCAAGGTCTCCAACGACTCATCGACACCTGCCGCCAATATGCAGAGGAATTTGATATAATCTACAACGAAACCAAGACCCAGTGCATGTCGCTGCTCCCGAGATCGCTTAAGCATATTGCAGAACCTCAAATTTTCCTCGGAAGCCATCGGCTGGAATTTGTGCACGAATTTCCGTACTTGGGTCACATTATCACCGACGACCTAAAAGATACGGCAGACATTGAACAGAGGCGTCGTAAACTATGTGCAGCGGGCAACATGATTGCAAGGAGGTTTGCCTTCTGTCACCGAGATGTGAAACTGCTGCTCTTCCGCTCGTACTGCTACAGTATCTATGGGTGTTCCCTCTGGACGAACTATACCCGAGAGACCATGCGACGCATCACTGTTGTGCACAATGACATTCTGAGACGCCTCACAAACACTCCCCGCTACCACTCCGCACACAGATGTTCATAGAAAACCACCTGGACAATTTAAAAATCATTGTTAGGCGAACAATGTCCAGTCTGGTAACCCGAGTGAGAAACAGCAGCAACAGCTCATACAAAGCATCCTAAGGAGTGAAGCAAGAAGAAAATCAAAATTGTGGGAAAGATGGGAAAATGAGGCCTTTGTCCCCTAAAGGACTTAATCTCTGTATTGGCAAGATGTCATCTGCAGTTTTGTCATTATTACATTTATTGCTGATATTTTAATTTTTCATTATTACTGTGATTACTATCAAGTTAAAGTTTTATTTACATTTAATTTATGTATTAAGCCCTCTGGACCTGACTACTGTAACCACCTAAGGTCTCTAGTTGAAATTTGAGTTATATAATATATGCACTATCTGTTATTACTCACAATGCATATTTTTTTTTTTTCTCACCAATATTATTACTGTTATTACCAGTATGATGATTACTAGCTTTTATGCTACCTCAGCTACCTTGTGGATAAGTGCCGATATTTCATCTCTTTCTATTTTATCATGTCACATGTATCTAGATTGTGTTTGCTACTGTCTGTATTTTGTATAATCAATGTATATGGCCCCGAGCCGAAATAAAGCATATTATTATTATTGTTATTATTATTATATATATTATGTGTGTGTTTGCATTCTCAGAGACTTTACCACAATATGTTAAGGTGTTTTATAAAGATAAAAAAATAAATTAAAAAGTAAAATAAATCAGAGTCAACACTCAATACTTTTAAAATCTTTTGAAACCCCATAACAAAATTACGAAGTCCATAATATGATCACTTAATGTGACCAAGCAACCACGCATACTCAGAAAGGTTTACTCCCATTTCTTTCTATTTTAAGGCCTTTGAAAGATACATGGAAAGAACTGACGAATAAGAACTAAAGCAGGAAGTTAATTTCGACTCATACAGAACGAAAGTATTCTATGAAAGCGGGAAAAAGTATGAAAATATCTAATGAATCAATTCGTATAGGCCTTGCATTCTTGGCTAAGGTGTTTATTCATAGCGCTACTATACTTAAAAGGCCATTTTTTCCCCATAGCAGGATGATTTGATAACTGTTAACATAAAGGAATTGTTTTTTAAATATTTGAAATCAGAATAAGGTTTAGATGATAGAGTATCTTACGAAATTAGTATAGTTTGAATGGTTTAGGTCTATAAACTACTAGGCTACCAAGCTTTTAACTTCCCTGCTATTACTATATTACTATAATCTATAATACACATCTTTGGATGGAGACAAACGAAACCAGGGTTTGTTACATTTGTTACACGTATAAAATACAACTATTTGTACTTCGAATCGACTAACCGAAGCTATTTATTACCGTTTGTTCGCGTTGTCCTGAACACAGCTCTCACAGTGTGAATTATAGTTTTAAAAACGTCCATTTTGATAAAAAGCCATTTTGTTGAACATTCCCAACGCTACCTTTACATGCAATAAAGAAAAAACTGAATTGTAAATAGTAAACTGACTGTATCTTACAGGCCTACACTACCCTACAGGTCATAATGACTTGACAAAATACAGGTTCACAGGACGAGTCTCAACACAAGTAGCAAACCGCTAGACCTATATAAGTCTATACTTGACTACATACGCTTTTGTAAAAAGTATCAACATATATAGTATAATATGAGGCACATAGAAGGTAAATAATATTATGAATGCAAAATTAAATTGCTATTGCATTTATGCAACAATAATATTTGGAAATTACGAAAATAATGTCCGGAATATATGCGACATTAATGACATCCATAGTGTCTACTGCTATCAAGGTGGCCGACTTAACTGACGCACAATTATGGTTATATAAGATTAATTCGCCTTTCTTTACCTGACAGATGTCACTCCACATCTCTAGGGGAAGAAGTCCCGTACCAATCCCAGCAATTGCAAGTTCTCACCGCACTAGCACTATAAAATAATAAACGAAAAACATCGCCAGCTCTTCGTACTTAACCACCTTGAGTCACCGGCTCTCCGCCACTGAGCGCCTCAGTGGCGTGGTTGGTATGGTGTTTGCTTCCTACCTCGGTGGCCGCGGGTTCGATTCTCGGCCATTCCATTGAGGAATGAGAGATGTGTATTTCTGGTGATAGAAATTCACTCTCGACGTGGTTCAGAAGTCACGTAAAGCCGTTGGTCTCGTTGCTGAATAACCACTGGTTCCATGCAATGTCAAAACACCATACAGACAAAACAAACAAAAACACCATACAAGCAAGGTCTCTGCCACCAGGGCTGCCGAAGTGTGGAAATGACGTCACTAATACAGCTTATCTTGTCCACATTGTGATTAGGTGTGGAGTGTGGAATCCACACGTAAAAATTTCCACGCTTTTTACTTGAAAAGCGTATGCTCGTTAAAATCTAATAATAAGTTATGAAAATTTTTTGCTACTCTATTTTATAAGTCTCACACACAAATATCCATTAAAAAAAATTTAGTTTTATCCTTTTTAATTTGTGGATGCGTTTGGATGTTTATCAGATGCATAACGCTGACCGTTGATCATGTGCAAACCAAGACCTAGAATATAAGCTAGATCTTGACCGTACGAACTGGCTGGCTCCAGCTCCAACCAGGGCTGCCAGATTTCCACACTGAGGAAATCCACGCACGATCTCAGACAGTTGCCAGTTATGCAATATATTCGACTTAATCGAACCTGTGGAATGTATAAGTTGTTTATCGTGATCTTGTAAGTGCTCAAAACTTAGTGGTATGAATTCCCAACCACTGTTTAAACATTTTGTTAGATTTTGATTCTAGTTTTTTTATGAGATGGTAAAAGAAGCAAAACTTCTCAACAACTGTTGGTACTCCTTTAATTTGACGATGAACAACTGGAATGAAACTTATTAATTTGACGATGAAAAAATAACATAGGTGTTTTACAACAAGTTTATATATATAAGGCATCTTAATCACATCATCGTAATGAAATATAAAGATAAATTTATAATGATGTTCAATCCGACATTATTGCCATAAATATAATGACTAGACCTATATCTTGGGTCAACTAACACTGTTGGTTAATGCACGTAAATGAACTTGAAAAAATAATTATCACTGTACTGTATCATTGCTATTACATAATTACAATCACTTTCATGAAGAATTGGAGCTGCAAATGTAATAGTAAGCACCGGTGTTATAACTGTCTTTTTTTATTTTTTAGAGAAAGTAAACTGGCAAACAGGATATCCTGGACCTAGGCTAATGTACTGAACCATTTAATTTTACATGAAGATTTAATTACCACTGCATTATACAATTTCTTACTTTTATCGTTATACACAGTCATTCATTTAGGGCAATATCAACTGACAACGAAATCATGAGCGCTGTCATCTATACTGATAAACTAGGCCTATGATTTTTGCTAAGGTCTTACGTTATACGAATTAGTTATGAAATCATTAAAGCCCGTTCATTTCCAAAGTTTATGTCACCGTAGTTGAAGAATAACCAAACTGATTATACAGGCACATAAATCATTTTCACATACAAAAATTGCAATGTGCATTGCAAAGCTGTAAAGTCATCACTGAAACATAATTTGCTACCAAATGGCAGTATGAATGTATGCATATATTTTACAAAACTTTCAAGAACATAAAGCCATCAAAACTAGCAAATTAAAAATACTCTCTAGTATTATGAAAAAGAATAAACGCAGATTTTGTTGAGGACTAGATTGAAAATAATTTTGAATAGGTAACTGAGGCTGGTTGGAGCTGGAGCCAGCCAGTTCGTACGGTCAAGATCTAGCTTATATTCTAGGTCTTGGTTTGCACATGAATCAACGGTCAGCGTTATGCATCTGATAAACATCCAAACGCATCCACAAATTAAAAAGGATAAAACTAAATTTTTTTTAATGGATATTTGTGTGTGAGACTTATAAAATAGAGTAGCAAAAAATTTTCATAACTTATTATTAGATTTTCACGAGCATACGCTTTTCAAGTAAAAAGCGTGGAAATTTTTACGTGTGGATTCCACACTCCACACCTAATCACAATGTGGACAAGATAAGCTGTATTAGTGACGTCATTTCCACACTTCGGCAGCCCTGGCTCCAACCAGCCTCAGTTACCTATTCAAAATTATTTTCAATCTAGTCCTCAACAAAATCTGCGTTTATTCTTTTTCATAATACTAGAGAGTATTTTTAATTTGCTAGTTTTGATGGCTTTATGTTCTTGAAAGTTTTGTAAAATATATGCATACATTCATACTGCCATTTGGTAGCAAATTATGTTTCAGTGATGACTTTACAGCTTTGCAATGCACATTGCAATTTTTGTATGTGAAAATGATTTATGTGCCTGTATAATCAGTTTGGTTATTCTTCAACTACGGTGACATAAACTTTGGAAATGAACGGGCTTTAATGATTTCATAACTAATTCGTATAACGTAAGACCTTAGCAAAAATCATAGGCCTAGTTTATCAGTATAGATGACAGCGCTCATGATTTCGTTGTCAGTTGATATTGCCCTAAATGAATGACTGTGTATAACGATAAAAGTAAGAAATTGTATAATGCAGTGGTAATTAAATCTTCATGTAAAATTAAATGGTTCAGTACATTAGCCTAGGTCCAGGATACGTTGCCAGTTTACTTTTCTCTAAAAAATAAGACAGTTATAACACCGGTGCTTACTATTACATTTGCAGCTCCAATTCTTCATGAAAGTGATTGTAATTATGTAATAGCAATGATACAGTAGTGATAATTATTTTTTCAAGTTCATTTACGTGCATTAACCAACAGTGTTAGTTGACCCAAGATATAGGTCTAGTCATTATATTTATGGCAATAATGTCGGATTGAACATCATTATAAATTTATCTTTATATTTCATTACGATGATGTGATTAAGATGCCTTATATATATAAACTTGTTGTAAAACACCTATGTTATTTTTTCATCGTCAAATTAATAAGTTTCATTCCAGTTGTTCATCGTCAAATTAAAGGAGTACCAACAGTTGTTGAGAAGTTTTGCTTCTTTTACCATCTCATAAAAAAACTAGAATCAAAATCTAACAAAATGTTTAAACAGTGGTTGGGAATTCATACCACTAAGTTTTGAGCACTTACAAGATCACGATAAACAACTTATACATTCCACAGGTTCGATTAAGTCGAATATATTGCATAACTGGCAACTGTCTGAGATCGTGCGTGGATTTCCTCAGTGTGGAAATCTGGCAGCCCTGTGACTGCCACTGCGGGCAGTGCCGTTCTGGTGGTGACTAGACGAACTGATTAGCACTCGTCCGATTTAAGCCGTTATCAATTTGAATTTCTCTTGTACCTGTGTAAAATCTATTGCCGAAAGGTCTTACAGTCTAGATTAAACATTTTGGTAAGGAGGAAATGCCCCTCAAATGTTAGTTATTCGATTGTTTCTTCACACGTGAGTCAGATGAACTAATTAGTACTCGTCTGTTGGAGAGGTCTAAACATCTTGACACAAACTCTCCGATTTAATAACCATATTCAATTTGAACTTGCTTTGTACCTGTAACATCTATTGCTGAAAGGTCTTAAAGTCTAGATTAAACATATTGGCAATAAAGAAATGCCCTTAAAATTTTAATTATTCGATTATTTCTTCACCCGTGAGTCAGACGAACTATACTCTGTTTTTTCCATCTGTCCATCTTCCTTTGGTGTTTGCGCATGGTAACACTGCGTCCCGGGCTTTAAATAATATCCTATTTCGAATATTAACGGTGTAATTCGCATACAGTAAATTATTAAAACACTTTTCTGTTGCAAATGTACTGTCGGCCAAAAAACTCGTAGCAGAGTTTCATAATTTTTCGTTCACCTGCCTGACGCACGATTCATGCCTTATTTATCTATTTTTCTTTTCAAAGATGGAAGAAATCATGTGTAATGACGTTAAAAACAGTCACTGATATCTTTAGAACATTATGTTATGTTATTGTGTAAAACTATTTTCCATATAGCAAAATTGACGTGAACGAAACGAAGTGATAAAAAAACGTCATATCACAACCACCGATATACATTACCAAATAGATAGGAGACACCTATCACTAGTAGTATCGCATAAACATAGTCTTTAAATTATCATTTCAATATTAAGTTGAAGGTAGTTGAACTATTCCATTTGTTAAATTTTACAGAAAACATTGGAATCTCACAAAATGCTATCAAATTTAAAAACAAAAAGAAAAAATAACGATATCTCAACAGTGTGAACCAGGCGACCTCACTCTATTGCTTTTGATGTTATGTGCACGGGAATCTAATGTCAATGTGCCATTTATCGGTCTAAGAAACATCCCTTGATGAGCGAAAGAATTATTGCACTGCATTCGGTGCAAGTTACTGTTGGAGAGATATCAAGAAAGCTTAATAAACCGGAGAGAATCATACACAGATGAATCAAATTGTTTAAAGAACGGCAAAATTTAGAACATGGGCCTAGAGGTGGAACAATTTACACTACTGTATTGTCTTGCTCTCATGTGGTGCTTCGAGGTGTTCCACCTCGAAGCACCACATGAGAGCAAGACAATACAGTAGTGTAAATGTTGCTGAGCAACATTCATTTGTGAACTTTGAATTCTAGTGCATCGTCACGACATTGCTGAACCAGGAATCATAACTAGCTCTACGCTTATGACTGGTGTCTGATGAATACTTTAGATGGAGAGGAAGAGATTTTTGAAAATACACATGAAATCTTTGATAGTTGTCTAATGAATAAGTCTAATGAATAAGCAAACTAATCTTTAATGGATGAGAGATTCAGTTAGGCTTACTCTTTTTGTTTTGTTTTTTATCGGTGGCCAGTGAATACCACGGATAGGGAGGGAACGGTTTCAGTGATGCATGCATTTTTTTTTTCTTCAAAACCTAAAGAATACATTTTATTGGGAGATACTTTATTAACATCGGCCTAATCCTTCCATCACTCCTATACGCCACATCCGCTCTCTTCTGCATCTCAGGCGACTAGATCCGACTTCTCACTAAGAACTCCATCTCGTGAAAGCATCACTAATGATAACGGTTATTTTAAAATTCCCCGCACCGACAACAGACGCCTTAAAATGCATGTTTATAAAATATTTTCTGTTCAAAGAAACTTTTATCTTTTCATTCCACAAAATAGTGCATACACTCCTTTTGTTACACCCTGTCGCCCGTCCAAAGAGCAACCCTTGATTAAAAGCAGGTCGGTTTTTCATTGTAGGGTGGGGGGTAACGGATGTGGGGGGTGGGGGGGGGGATATGAAATAGAATTAAACGAGAACGTCACATTTCATATTTCTTATCCTTTCAGCTACTTATATATGCTTATGGTAGTAGGTCTAGTAGGTATACATGTGAAACTAATTTGAATTAATTTCTATTTAGAAGAAATGAATAGCTACAGAAAGATCAACCTAAGAAAGCTTTAATGAAAGTAAGTGTTTCCTTAATGTATTCGTCAGTTTTGACTCCCACAGCTTTCCAAGGTGTCCAAATGAAACAGGATGATATGCAAGGAATTCGATAAAAAATAAGACTGCATTATATTCGTTTAATTTTTTTTATGATTGCTTTTTGACTTTGAATAGCTAGGTCTGAGTTAATTATGTTAAGCAATTATGAAAATGATAAGAAGCAACATGGCTAATAAAACAAGAAAAACGGGAATAGTCAAATAAAGCAGATTAATATCTATATATATATATATATATATAGATATGATATATATATATATATATATATATATATATATAAATTATATATAATATATGTCAATTTAAATATTCATTAATATTATGTATCCGAGAGAGTATACTGCTGAAAATAGATCTAGGCTAATCATGTGGGAAAATCAGAAGTCCAATTTAGGCCCACTAAATGTGTCATGCAAATTATTTTATTGATCGAAGGACAAAATTAGTTTAACTAAACATCGTTTTCAAAGAATGTTAACGCCTTGATGTATTATTTATCGGCTGTAGTAGACGAAATGACAACACCCCAGTGCAGTACGATACGCGTTAAGACTCGAGCGGCAGCAAAGCCAACTTCAAAATGCTTAGGTATGCTGTCACGAAGTTTGAGTTGAGAAAAAAATTAGAAATCGTGGGCCCATCGGTATATATTTTCCTTATTTTGCAAATTAATTATCTTTAATACGTTGAATAAGTCTACTCAGTTCTAATGTAATTTATTTCAAGCAATATTTCCATAACGAACAATGAATTAAGAAACTACGCCAATTCTTCGTTGGCCGTCTGTACACCAAGATATAATTTTATTTAACTAAAACTTACACAGCGTAACTATTTAAAGCCCGGATGGAAAAAAACAGAGTATAATTAGTACTCGTCTGAAGGAGAGGTTTTAAATATCTTGCCAAAAACTCTCCGATTTAAGCCGTTATCAATTTGGATTTGTCTTGTACTTGAGTAAAATCAGTTCCTGAAAGATCTTAAACTTTAGATTAAACATTTTGGGAATAAGGAAATGCCCTTAAAATGATAGAGTTACCAGTTTTCGTTTGTAATAGCGTCAAGTTTGTCTGCTCATCCAAGTCGTCTACAACAGTTAAGTGGGAAAAATTGCTTAATACTTAACGCAACTAAAACTATATGACCTGATTTATTACTTATAAGTTTTTTTTTTTAACAAATTACATACCATTTAGAATGATTATTGCTAAAACTTAACGACAGTTAACGACTCAAGAACATTTTTTTAAGACCCAAATGATGTCTGCTAGTAGGCTACTAACAGAAAAGATGAAATTGTGGTAAATATTGATAAAGATGCGTTATACTTATTATTATAGCCTTATGAGAATAAATAAAACATTTTCTTTCTCTCTCTTATTCCTTCTTTTGTCACGTATTCTTTTTCTTGGTCTTTTAAGGAGAAAATCGGTGTGCAATATCATATATATCCTTACTCATATATAGAGTTCGTGGTTATTGAAGGCTTATGGAGGAAATGACTGACCAATCCTTCTGTCAATAGTTACCCCTCCATTAATTCTTCGTTTTCTTCCATATGCTATTCATTATTATTTTTTCCCTTCTTGAGAGTTACACTATGGAATATAAAATATAATGATAATTTGTTTTTTGTGCTGATATCGAACTCTGTTTTTCCCCATAAGGTCTTCAGTATTTCGATTTTTCCCCATAAGGCTTCAACAGTTTGCCAAATTATTCACTTGTTACGTAGTGCGAAAAATACCTACAAATTTTAAGAGGTCATTTTCATATTTCAGTATATTTAATACCTGCAATGATTAGATACCTTTACTTTACTTTATAAGATGTAAAACGTATATACGGCAGGTGTCCTGAAAGTGAATATTTATTGAAATTCATATATGTGTGTATGTATAAATATACATATATATATATATTATATATATATATATGTGTGTGTGTGTGTGTATACATATATGTATATAATATAATCGACATACATACCCCATTACGTGGTTATAATACGGTAAAACATGCACACTCACACATATATATAATATAAATTTTAACAAATATTCACTTTCGGGACACCTACTGTATCAGTTTTACACCTTATAAGTAATGTACTATGAGATTCAGGGCCTCTGTAACACGGTTTTTTCGCAATAACTTTTTATCTATGCTTTTCATAAAATATCGCTTATTCAGAATACATATTATATCCACAACATAAACAATTTTGAGTGTATTCTGCACTACGTAGGTTGAATAAATTTGGTACTTATAATGTAAAAGTGACTTTTTTTGAAGACGGGCCAACTTACTCAGAGAAAAGGTTTCGAACGCACTCGTTACGTAACTTATGACAGCATTTCTTCCCTCTTTCTCGATGGATGATTGGCTATACGTAACGAAGGCTAAACCTCTGGCAACAATGACATACAAATTTAAATACAAGCAAAGCAGTACACCTGTATGAACTCTGGAACCTCTCCACTGATAATTGTCATAATGAACAAACCCACAAAATATATTAATATAAATACAAAAACACTTCGATTATTAGTCTAACTCCTAGAAAAAGTTTCCAAAGAAATTACAGTCTACTTTATAGGTCACAATCAGATTGACAAGATGTAGGGAATAGTTGGTAATTATCAAAAACATAGTAGAGAAGCTTGATTTGATAACTGCTATATCCAATGTCAAGCATTTTTATTTATTAGCTATCTACCTATTTACTGAAAAAAAAATAGCCGGTACCGTATATTGGCTTTAAACCTTCACCAACGATTATCGTCAGAATGATGACTTCATGAGGCTCCACCCACTTTCGCCTCATTATAATTCAGGATAACACTGAAGGCTACCATGGGCATTGTCGGATTAGAAAATTTAACTTTTGGCTATAAAACTAATTTCTCGAGTAGTTGTAAGAAGTGCTAAATGATCTTCAAGGATCCCAGCAGTTGGCCTAAACTTTTAATTCATGTAGATTACTGCTATACTGTTACGGCACTACTGCTACAGTAGTAATACTACGCTAGCGCTGATACCCCACCCACATCTATGTATCGTTCCGCCATTCATAAAGTCTTTGGGTTTCAGAGCCAATGGAGTTTCTGTCTGGTGGATGGGCGGGGCAACATTTAGTCAAAAGGTGTTTGTTAACCTTGCTTACGTAATGAATGTTTTTCGACTCTTGGCTCGTAATCATTGGCCATGGCGTCGGCTAGATCATTTTTACTATATAAAAATTAAAACTATCGGGTTTAGGTTATTGATAATGCTGACAGAATTTGTGTGTGGTTGTAAAATATACATATGTCAACTTTCAGCTACATCCGATGCTTTGACAAGGAGCAAAGTCCAAAAAACCGTGTTACAGAGACCCTGAATCTCATAGTAAATGTATCCATTCAATGCAGGCGTAATGAAATATAGTGAAATATGGAAATAACCTCTTAAAACGGGGTATTTTTCTCACTACTTAACAAGTAAATAATCATTGTGCACCCATACATACATACATACATCTATGTGTGGGTGTGTGTGTGTATCCATGTACAGTACATGTTCCAGCTAAGGATAGGCCAAGAAGTATGTTTAAGTCAGGACAATTGACACATCAGTACTGTATACATATGCAGTATGGTAAATGGGCTACATGAGTAATAACAAAATAATATCGTTAAACATATTTATACATTACATGCGTACTTCAAATCTTCTTTGAATCGCCTCTGAACCGTTTAATAATACACCAGTTTTCGCCGAAAAAGTGATGTTTTCAGGCTTCAACGAGCTGAAAAAGGCAATAGAAGTCTACGAAGAGTCAAACTTCCAGAAATTGTATATCCGTAGGTCACGAACAATCGAATCGGCCCTGAAAAGTGCTCCGAAGAGGAGATTCAAAGAAGATTGAAGTCTTGCTCTACTATATTCATGGTGGTAAGGAAAACCACCAAAGTCGATCCTCGGGTAAACGGCCGAATCAATCGTAAGTAATCATCCAAATCAGGTCTATATTAACAGCATGTTTCCCATATTGGACGCACTACTGATTGCTATACTACTTTCCTAGGTATAGCAGGGCCTCAAATCTTTAAATCCCCTCTTCGGAACTCTTATCAGGGCCGATTCGATCGTTCGTGACCTACGGTTATACAATTACTGGAAGTTTGACTCCTTGTAGACGTCTATTGCTTTTCTCAGCTCGTTGAAACCTGAAGACATCTGTTTTTCGGCGAAAACTGATGTATTATTACACGGTTCACGTTGCTCGGTTTCATTTTCTTGCGATCATTGATATGCCTGAGGCAGTAAACAAGGGTTCGCGCATGCGCATTTCACTACCGTACCAATATCTATCGCAATCAGGATATGGCTGGCGTACCAATATCCAGTTCATATATATATATATAATATATATATATATATATATAGATATATATATATAGATTATATTATATATTATATATATATTGTGACGGAGTGCCAAGTATCTGGTTACTACACTTACCATTCATTAATTGTTACCTCACAACAGCCAGACACCTGAACCCTCATCACAGGTACTGAACGACTGAATACTCTAAAAGCAACAGTAATCCCTTAACAACTTACCAGTATTGCAGAAAATCAGGCTAAGTTCATCAAAACAGGTGTGAGGTAATCTTGTAAGTAATTAAATTAATCAAAGGGGATCACTCCATCAACAACTTAAAAAGTCTAAGTATTTCCCTGATTTCATAAGTCTAAGTACTTCCCTGGTTCCAAGTCACTTCAAGTAAATTGAAGGAAAACAGATCAATTACCACTCTATGTTTCTACCTAAGTTAAATATAGTCATATATAAATACTGGTGTAAAGAAACACTTACAAAAATTCAAAATACCAAAATTTTATTATTAAACTCAAAATTATAAGTGAAATTCACAATATCAGGGAAAATTACTGTTACTTGAAAACAAAGTAAAGTTTAATTAATTCTTGAATCAATTAAGTAAAATTAAATCAAAATTAATTTATCACAAAATTCAAGAAAATTAATTCAATCAAAATTCAAAAGTGTTAGGTAATAATTGAAATTTGGAAATTAATTCACAAGTGCTAAATAACAATAAAACTTGAAAAGAATTCTAAGTAAATTTAAGTTAATTCACAAGTGTTAAATTCCATTAAATATGCAACGATTAAGTAATGAAAATAACTAAGTTAATTAAATTGTGAATGTAAATGAAAAAACAGAAAAAATTTGGAAAATACCAAAATTGTAGAAAGTATTAATCACACAGAATATAAAATAAAAAGACACTTCAACAAGAAAATGGATAAATGCACTTCAAATGAAACAAACACAAAACAAAAAAATTGCAATGTGTAAAAATGTAAATTGTTTCCCTCTGTGGTGAAATTATATCCTCTGATTGCTCAAAATGGTCCACAGCACATAATTTTTTTTAAGAAGGCAATAACGGTAGGAATTTTAGGCACTGGAATTTTATTACAAACCAGAAATCAACTTGTGTTTACCTTAAAACTCGTTGGTAGTCGCCAAACGCAGACACGAGAACTAACCTAGTATTCTTTTATAACTCCTATACACATTTGGCCAAACATGCAAATTAACTTATCTAAGATACTTAGTTGGTCCATCGTCTTCAGGAAGATAAGTACACTTAATTACATAGTATAACCAATACAGAATAGCAGCGCTCGCCATTATTGGGATCCAAGAATGTCCCCTAAATTGCTATGTGTGCACAGTAACCCGAACAGCCGCACATTACCCCAACATTAAGGCGGGAAAAAAGAGGGAAACTCTTGTCGCATTTGCGAAATACAGGTGAAAAAATATAACTTATAATTAAAAATAATTAATAATCATTAATTACTAAATCACAAAATCTTAAGTAAAGTTAATGATAAAGAAATTAACACCTTTTCTTTTAATGGAAATGAAAATTAAATGTGTCATTTTATGACCCTCAAACCATTGTAACTATTAGTTATTAGATTTTTACCAAACCACTGTTACTATTAGTTATTAGTTGCAACTAATAAAAATATAACACACTTTACCTTGGCATACCAACTTCTTTCTTCAAAAAATTCACCAATTCACACAATTTCACAAAAATAGGCGCCGTGACACACTGGTGTAATGTTTGTTCAGATTCTACAAAAAGCACTACTATGAGATTCAGGGCCTCTGTAACACGGTTTTTTTTGGACTTTGCTCCTTATCAAGCATCGGATGTAGCTGAAAGTTGACATATGTATATTTTACAACCACACATTTTGTCAGCATTATCAATAACCTAAACCCGATAGTTTTAATTTTTATAGAGTAAAAATCATCTAGCCGACGCCATGGCCTATGATTACGAGCCAAGAGTCGAAAAACATTCATTACGTAAGCAAGGTAAACACCGTTTTACGAAATGTTGCCCTGCCCATCCGCCAGACAGAAACTTCATTCACCTTGTTCCATCGGCTCTGAAACCCATAGCAGTCAAGAATGGCTAACAGGATTTGGAATTCTCCCCGTGGTTGCAAAACTGCATTTGTCTTACGACTTCTAACTTTATACAGTCAAGAGAAAGCCCGTGGCCATGCTTACTATAGCCTGAATAGGTAATTATTCAGTTTATAGTTTAAATCCAATGTTTATGGTCTGATTTGTATTTAGCGTAACGTGATTATAATACTTGTAATGTCATTCAGGATTTTGAACATTTCCATTAACTATTCACTATGCCACCAAGAGAGAGAGAAAGAGAGAGATTGTATGTAATCAGCCGTTATATAACTATTTTTGTTAAAATAAGATTTTTATCCATAGTAAATACAAGCTTATATGTGCTAAAATCTCCAGCAGACCAACAGATCATCCGATATTTTTTTTTCTTCTTCTTTAGGCTGTACGACGTGTTGGATAATAAAGACTTTATGAATGGCGGAACGATACACAGATGTGGGTGGGGTGCTAGCGTAGCAATACTACTGTAGTAATAGCAGTAATATACATAAATTAAAAGTTTAGGCCAACTGCTGGGATCCTTGAGGGTCATTTATCATTTCTTACAACTGCTCGAGAAATGAGTTTTTATAGCCAGAAGTTAAAATTTCTAATCCGACAATGCCCATGATAGCCTTCAGTGTTATCCTGAATTATAATGAGGCCAAAGTGGGTGGAGTCTCGTGAAGTCATCATTCTGACGATAATTATTGGTGAAGGTTTAAAGCCAAAATACGGTACCGGCTATTTTTTCAGTAAATACATAGATAGCCAGTAAATAAAAATTGCTTGACACTGGATATAGCAGTTATCAAATCAAGCTTGTCTACTATGTTTTTGAAAATTACCAACTATTCCCTACATCTTATCAGTCTGATTGTGACCTATAAAGTAGACTGTAATTTCTTAGGACACTTATTTGGGAGTTAGACTAATAATCGAAGTGTTTTTGTATTTACTAACATAGTTTGTTGGTTTGTTCATTATGACAATTATCAGTGAGAGGCTTCAGAGTTCCTAAGGTGTACTGCTTAGCTTGTATTTAAATTTTTATGTCATTGTTGCCAGAATTATAGTCTTCGTTACGTATAGCCAATCATCCATTGAGAAAGAGGGAAGAAATGCTGTCATAAGTTACGTAACGAGTGTATTCGAAACCTTTTCTCTGAGTAAGTTGGCCCGTCTTCAAAAAAAGTCACTTTTACATTATAAGTACCAAATTTATTCAACCTACGTAATGCAGAATACAGTCAAAATTTATGTGTAGATATAATGTGTATTCTGAATAAGCGTTATATTTATGAAATGCATTGATAAAAAGTTATTGCAAAAAAACCGTGTTACAGAGGCCCTGAATCTCATAGTAAATAATACTAAATAACTCTAAGAAATATCAAATCTGAAATCTATATGAGTGACCCATTTATGTTACGTTAATGTAATCTCAAGTATGTCGAGGGAGAGAGAGAGAGAGAGAGAGAGAGAGGGAGATGTCTGAATGCAATGCGGTTCTAAATCACAATAAAAAACTTTTCCTTACGAAGGCTGGACAGTGGAGATGGCACAAAACGTTTTAGGCATGAGGAAGGTGATACAATGCTTCTAGAAACTTCGAACATGACGCAACTTTACAGAAAAATTCGTGAAATCTACACGTGGTTTCGGCAAAGATGTACGCGTATGAAATGAGTCATGTACATAGTATGCTCAACAAAGACATGTATTCGATCGAAGCAAAAGTCCCTATCAGACGTGATGACAGGAATCCAAAGCAGAATGGAGATCTCTAATACAAACGTGTTGACAGGTTAGGAAAGCAAAGCAGAAACATCGGGGCCTCTTATCGCAAGGTGTTGACATAATAGAGAAACAGCTCTAGCTTCGAACGAACAAAGATAATCCCTCTCTTCCTTTACATTCTACGTTATATATTTTTAAATTATGCTATGCGAAATCAAAACACACATTTTAAGACATCCCAGCTAAGGAATCTGAAAAATGTTGCAAAACTCTATATATAACATTTTATACAGTCAAAGAGGGGATATATATATACATACATACATACATATATATATATATATATATATATATATATATATATATATATATATATAATATATATATATATATATAGATATATATATATATATATATATATATATCTATATACGTGTGTGTGTGTGTGTGTACATTCCCATCAAGAAAGCAAAAATGTGCATGAAAAGAAAAAGCACTCTTCTCTTGGAGATGGAGCCTACACCCATTTTAAGTAGTTAGCCATAGAGGAACGTTTTCTATCATAGGCTATATCTTGAAAGAAAATGTAATTTAAGCAGATGCTAATATAATTTGCTCACTGGTTTTTCGAACGATCAATCAATTTAAAAAAAAAAACCCTGAATTATTTGCTGCAAATACTGAGATTAAAAAGAATTTGGTAATTCTACGGAATAGTTCCGCACGGACTGCAAGGAACGTCACCGCGGATACGACATCCACTATATAGGGATTGGGGCGTCCAATGTATTTCGTAGTGCTTAGTACTGGCCCCTGCGGGTTAATTACAGCTGTCCGAATAAATATTACTTAAAATTCTTATTCAGGAGGTAAAACTGCATAGAAAAACCGTAACTGCCATAGTCCAGACCGCCGCGGAATAGTACCCTAGATCTCCCAAGAATTTTTTTGCGGCAAGTTAGATACTTATTAAACACGTTGTAACATAAACGTAATAAAGTATTGTTGAGCAATCCACCCTATATGCCACTTTTCTAACAAATAGCAATTTTTTGTGATGAATTTTGCAATGTCAGTAATAATTTAGATGCGTAAGTTTTTAATTTTACTATTTAGCTCACATGACCGTCATGATGTTCTCTAACTTGGCTAGCTGGGTATCAATAACATCAACACTAAAAGGTGCAACACAACTAGAGCTACAAAGTAGAACACTCACGAAGTAAAACCACTCACAAAGCAGAACCGCTTACAAAGAAGCCCTCACAAAGGACAAATCACACAGTAGAACCAGAAGGACTACACACACACACACACACGCACACGCACACACACACACACACACACACTTTGCCTTAAAGCTGGAATCACATTTTGAACAGTCGGTGTCCACAATTCAAAGTTTAGATAGTAAATTCAACATCCTGCAAGTCCAACGAATTGATGAACTTGTATATGTTTGCAAAAGGGGGAGAGGGAGAATTCTAAAGCACAGCTGCAGTAACCAAGTCATTTCACACCAGGTGGTATATGGGATCAAGCAGCAGGCCGCCCCTTACTGTCAGATCTTGAACAGTGAAAACTGTGAACCTAGTCCCTTGCATTTTTCTGCGAGTGCTATTTATATTGACATCCAGATGTATCCTTTGTTAGTGTAGCTAGTGTGAGTACTTGTTGGGAATCATCAAACTTCAGTATGTTTGATTTTCTGTTTTGTGTCTCCTGAGAGTAGGTCAAGTTTGATACCAATACCATACTTAGTTTATATCTCATGAATTTCCAGCAAATTTGAGGTTTGCAAAAATAAGTTTAGGCCTATTGCTTTCAGGATTCTTAATTACTCAAGCCGCATTTTGTTTCATATGTGATAAGAATCTCTCTTAAAGTGTCCTTATGAAAGAGGTGATCGTCGCAGAGTCTTAGCAAAAACATCCAGATCCTTTGGGGGTTACTTAAACTGGCAGACAGAGTAGTATCCTACAGTACACCAATTATCATGAAGATTGTAGCTAGCGTCCTTAAACAACATACCACACTCTGTATTTGCACTTGGTTGACCTATGTCCCACACGGTTGAGTTGACGGCCTGCCCATTAGCCCAAAGACGAGAATTTATACCAATCCAGTAGCTCGAACCTGAACATATAAGAAAAAAGAAAAGAGATAATAGTTGTTACTTCAAGGTGAAGTTAATGCATCATGCCAAAATGAATCAGTGATATTTGCTGGGCAGCAATAAATAGAATAAAACTCCTTTCAAAATGATTAAATTTTCTTAGGAAATCTGCTGTCCGTGCCCACTGCACAGAACGTCCCCAGCAATTCAAATTCAAATTCAAATAGTTTATTGACATAAAAATACATCAAATGGAATGCATAAGCATGCTTATTCATCCCCTATCAAGTAAGACAAAAATTAACTTATCATATTAGTTACTTATTCCAAAACAACTTGTGAAACTTTTTAACTATCTTTTCAGTTACATTGTTATTCATAGGGAAACAAACCATTTCAGATACACTAGTTATTATTCTATCTCTAAACTCTAGAAGTTCAAAACACTCCAACATATAATGCTCTAAAGTGTGAGAGAATGCCTTACCACATAATCTACAAGGTTTGCCATTGTCATCAACATATTTCCAACAATAATTATAACCTAGTCTTAGCCTCATACTAAAGGTATCAATTTTAGATGTTTTCACTCACATTAAATAGAGCATCATACTAGAACTACCTTTTTCTAGAATTCTAACTGCATTTTCTGCTTCCCAAACATTTTGTTTTTGTTTTATTCTTTTTTTTAATTCTACTAAGGCTCACAATACTCTCAATATCAACCGCAGGTCTTTGTGTTGCCTGTTTGGCTAATCTGTCAGCAACTTCATTCAGTGGAATACCAACATGAGAAGGGATCCAAAAAAACTGAACAAAAAGTCCCTTCTCTTTAGGATCACAAACCAGCATCTTGCAGTGAATAACAATATCATTATTAGTAGGAGTTTTACTGTTCAGAACAAATAATGCACTCTGAGAGTCAACGAAAACAAGAAAACAAATATACTTTTACTTTTACATGCCACCACTTTTAATCCCTCGAGGGTGGTATGCAACTCAGCTGCCGTAGAGGAAGTATTATCCTTAATCCTCTTAGAAATCACTTCATCAGCACTAATGTCATTGTCATAATACTCCCTAATGATGACCCTTCAGCCAACTTTATTATCATTGATTGAATCATCACAATACATATGACTGAAGTTACAGTTGGGCAAAGAATTTATTTTACCAAGAAAGCATTGTCTTAATTATAACAAGTTATATTCACTTTTCTTATAACCCATTTTAGTTATACAAATATCTAATCTACTGCATTGCCATGGTTTAGGAACAATTGGGTTTTCTATTATGACACAGTATTTAACAACATCATATCTGACCAATATTCTATACAGTTTCCAGACATAGTATCAACACCAATTTTCAAAATTTTTCCTCCTCTCCTTATGCTTCTGACAACAGCAACGGAAACTATTTCATGAATTCTGTCAATGATGCTAGGAAGGTTCAACTCTAACCTCATGATCTCAATGCGTGTACTCATTGGGCATCCTAGTATAATACGCAGAGCTTGATTTTGGATAATTTCTAATTTATGCAGCTCTTTCTCAGAGTATCATATGAATACAGGTGCCTCGATTGGCCAATACTTGCAAAGGTTCCAGTCTTAACACACAAATATTTTTCACATGATTAAGCTCATCCAAACTTTTATAGAAACCAATATACATGCCAAAATACTTATAAGTATTTACCCTTTCCAATTCTCTCCTTTAAAATAAGAGTTATTTTCACTTATCATGCATGACTGAGTCTTACTTTTGTCTTCATTAACTACCCGACCCATGTCTAAACATGAACTTTGAAGCTGATCCAATACATTTTTCAAAACAAGTTCATTACGTCAATGAAACATTATATCATCAGCATAAATCACAATTTTTTCCTTGCAAATTTGTCCATAAGCACATTGAATACAGTTGGACTTAAAAACACCCCTGTGGAGTGCCGAATTCAAATTGCATTTCTTCAGATTCATACCCCTGAAAGTAAACGTTACCTTTTCTTCCACTTAAGTATCTATTAATCCATTTTGATATATATATATATATATATATATATATATATATATATATGTGTGTATATATGTATGTGTGGGTGTGTAGTGAAAGAGAGAAATTTGGTTCTTACCAGCCAGTGTCCTGACGTAATTTTTTAAAGCCACTACATCTTGGTCATGATCAGGGACGTATAGGTCTGCATCATAGGACTGGCAATTCTCTCGTGCAGTTTGCCAATTCATTGCTACTTGATGCGCGTACAGACAGCCAAGTTGATAACTGAGGACTCTAAAGTTGCCTCCTGAAGATCGTAGGAAACAAAACGTTTAACTCCCCTTCTTACAGGGATAACTTTAATGATTCATGATACAGATAAACTTGGTGAATAAATTTTTGGCAGAATTTTAGGTTTCGTTCAGAAATCTTTCAAATCGTCTGTGCATGTTCAAATGTTGTCATTTCTCTTGCTTGTCAACAGTAAACATAAAATGTTTCTAATATTTTCTCAGGGGAATTGATGAAATAGTAAGGACGCATCCTCACCACAATCAAACATGCCATAAACTCACTTCAGCAACTTATTGCATACATATCACAAACAGTTTGAAAACAAGTTGACGACTGAAAGTAGAGAACGAGTCCTTTGCAAATGCTGGAACGTCGTATGAAGCACTGGTTAGAACCTCCAGCATGCCATTAACTCATCTTGAACCAGTTTGTGATGTATGTGCTATATGTTGCCGACGTGTGTTGGTGACGGGTTGATGACATGATTTAAATTTACACCGAACGCACCCTAAGAGACTGTATAGTCTGTTTGGCAGTCACTGTACCTTTCGGTTCTGCGATCCCTTCCAGGTTACCATTATTGCACTTCATCCTCGTGCAGTTGAAAACGGCCACAGCACCATGCGCGATGGTCTTGTTTCCGTCTGTGCATGCTGTGGGGACAGAGAAAACTCAGAGTTGTGTTGGTGACTAGCAATTCCCCCACCTGCATGCTTAAGAGGACGAAAATATCGTATATTTTATGTACGGCCATTTGCAAAGCTCTTAGAACAGCTCATTATCGCCAGATGAAGGAGCAAAAATGTAGCTCTAGATGACGCACAAAAGTGATTTAACTGTGTGTATATATATATATATATATATATATATATATATATATATATATATATATATATATATACATATGTGTGTGTGTGTGTGTGTATGCGTGTGTGTGTGATTTTGTTTCAGATTTTCTTCATTTCTGTGTTGTAATTTACGAATTTTATTGATTTTTGGAGCCATTTTTTAAAACGTCCTTTTATTCACTACTTAACAGAGCCCCTGACGATTTAACAGAGTTATTACGAAGCGTAGGAAATAGAAAATTATATTGAATTCAATATATATATATATGTATATATATATATATATAATATACAAATATATATATATGTAGGTGTATATATATATATATATATATATATATATATATATATATATATGAATTCATTATAATTTTTTATTTCCTACGTTTCGTAATAACTATTACATCGTCAGGGACTGTGAAGTAGTGAATAAAAGGACCCTTTAAAAAATGACTCCAAAAATCAATAAAATTCATAAATTACAACAAGTACGATATATGTATATATATATATATATATATATATATATATATATATATATATATATATATATATATATATCGTTTACCGAACAGAACCGTGCAAAAGCGAAAGGAAATCGGCCGCAGCCTCCTTACCATTGAGTTGATCCGTGCAACAAGTCAGGGCTTCCTCGGATAGGTCTACAAAGTTCGAAGGCACTTTGACGTTGTACATGCTGCACGAATCGTTACTGTAGCACATTAGATGGGCCCAAGGGGTCTGCGTGATGGCGGTTGCGCAGGTAGTTCTGCTAACTGCAAAGGACTTGGTGATGGTGGCTGCGGAGAGGCGGACGGGAGGGACCTTGATGCAGCGGAGTGACTGAGAGAGTCCTGCAGCAGATCCTGTGGACGGTAACATGGTTATCTTTTGAGTGAATGATTGGAAGTTTTCTGGCATCCTGACATCGAAGGTCATTGACGCCGTTATCTGTTTGAGTCGTTCTCTCTTTTGTAGGATGAAGTTTGGACGCTTGAGATGCTAACCTTAACACGCCCTTTTGGGGGGCGGGGCCCACTGTCTACGATAGATCCCGAGGTGATATGACTGAGAATACACAACTATCATTGGAGCCAGATGAGGAGATGCTCTTTGAAGGAATTGCTATATTTGGGGCGAGGCTAAAAGTTACTATTATTTCAAAAGCTAGGGGGCAAACCAACTCTTGGTTGAATCAAGACACCACCAATGTCTTGAAGAGGGCCAAGAGGCCCCACAACCCCAGTTCCCCATCCCAAATGATGCCCCTGGCTAATTAATCCTTAACTTTCAATCAGAAATTAACTTTCAATCGGGAAAAAAAATGTGAACAGTTGATGAGTAAAACTGAAAATATTCATTCTGTGAAGAACGTTACCAAAAAAAGAAATCATGCAAAATGCACAAGTTCAGTATCAAGGCCTCTCGTGTTTATTCACACATCGTAGTTCTCGTTGGACGAGTGGTTAATTTGCTCACCTACCGATTCGGTAGTCTCGAGTTCGATTCTCCGCCCTGCCAACGTGGAATCAGAGGAATTTGTTTCTGGTGATTAGAAATTAATTTCTCAATAGAATGTGGTTCGGATCCCACAAAAAGCTGTAGGTTCCGTTGCTAGGTAACCAATTTGTTCCTAGCCACGTAAAAATATCTAGTCCTTCGGGCCAGCCCTAGGAGATCTGTTGATCAGCTCAGTGGTCTGGTTAAACTAAGATATACTTAACTTTATTCACACATCGTAAGGTACAGATATTAAGACGCTCCTGCAACAACCCGTTTTAAACTTAATTGCTAATGTTTTATTTTATTTATTTATTTATTTATTTTTGTTCTCCAGTGACGAATGTAGAGAATGTAATCCAGCCACATACCGGATGCCTCATTTGCATCAATTTCTTGGTGTAATAAGAATTTATTTCACCTTTTTTTCCAAGTTTCTTTTGAAAAGAATGAAAGGGGAAGGTGTATTAATTATATAGCATTTTATTAACGCGAGACCTGGCATTGTTCGTGAACAAAGTACAAGATATTTTCTTTTTTCTATATTTACCTATTTATTATTAATATTATTATTATTATTTTTTTTGATGAGCGGGATCTCTTCAGTCTGTATTTCACTTTACCTCCTCTTTCACTGTTATCAAATGAACGCCATACTCTTTGGAAGTTTGAATTTCAAGTTCATAGCCCCTTTTGTGGACTTGTTCCATAAGAATAGGTTTCATCTACCGAATAATAATAATAATAATAATAATAATAATAATAATAATAATAATAATAATAATAATAATAATAATAATAATAATAATAATAATAATAATAATAATAATAATCAAGGAAATAGATACCCTAATCCAGACTGTAAGGATTGTATCTGGGGACATGAGGATGGAGTTTGGAATAGAAAAATGTGCCTAGTCAACATACAAAAGGGCAAAGTAACAAGGACTGAAGGGATAAAGCTACCAGATGGGAACAACATCAAACACATAGATGAGACGGGACACAAATACCTGGGAATAATGGAAGGGCGTGGGGGGGGGGGATAAAAAAACCAAGAGATGAAGGACACGATCAAGAAAGAATATATGCAGAAACTCAAGGCGATACTCAAGTCAAAACTCAACGCCGGAAATATGATTAAAGCCATAAACACATGGGCAGTGCCGGTAATCAGATACAGCGCAGGAATAGTGGAATGGACGAAGGCAGAACTCCGTAGCATAGACCAGAAAACTAGGAAACATATGACAATACACAAAACACTACACCCAAGAGCAAATACTGGCAGACTATACATAACACGAAAGGAAGGAGGGAGAGGATTACTAAGTATAGAGGACTGCGTCAACATCGAGGGCAATATCTGAAAATATGTGAAGACGAGTGGCTCAAGAGTGCATGGGAAGAAGGACTGATAAAAGTAGACGAAGACCCAGAAATATACAGTGACAGGAGAATGGCAAACAAAACAGAGGAGTGGCACAACAAACCAATGCACGGATAATACATGAGACAGACTAAAGAACTAGCCAGCGATGACACATGGCAATGGCTACAGAGGGGAGAGCTCATGAAGGAAACTGAAGGAATGATAACAGCGGCACAAGATCAGGCCCTAAGAACCAGATTGTTCAAAGAACGATAGATGGAAACAACATCTCTCCCATATGTAGGAAGTGCAATACGAAAAATGAAACCATAAACCACATAGCAAGCGAATGTCTGGCACTTGCACAGAACCAGTACAAAAAGAGGCATGATTCAGTGGCAAAAGCCCTCCACTGGAGCCTGTGCAAGAAACATCAGCTGCCTTGCAGTAATAAGTGCTACGAGCACCAACTTGAAGGAGTGATAGAAAACGATCAGGCAAAGATCCTCTGGGACTATGGTATCGGAACAGATAGGGTGATATGTGCAAATAGACCAGACGTGACGTTGATTGACAAAATCAAGAAGAAAGTATCCCTCATTGATGTAGCAATACCATGGGACACCAGAATTGAAGAGAAAGAGAGGGAAAAAATGGATAGGTATCAAGACCTGAAAATGGAAATAAGAAGGATATGGGATATGCCAGTGGAAATTGTACCCATAATCATAGGAACACTAGGCACGATCCCAAGATCCCTGAAAAGGAATCTAGAAAAACTAGAGGCTGAAGTAACTCCAGGACTCATGCAGAAGAGTGTGATCCTAGAAACGGCGCACAGAGTAAGAAAAGTGATGGACTCCTAAGGAGGCAGGATGCAACTCGGAACCCAACACTATAAATACCACCCAGTCGAATTGGAGGACTGTGATAGACAAAAAATAAATAAATAAATAAATAAATAAAAATAATAATAATACAGAAAATGAACGACTGTTTTCTTAGTATATCTTCAACATACTCTTACATACTTTCTCACCTCTACGGAAGTGTGAATTGGGGTAACTTAAGAGTGTTTTAAATACCGGAAAATAAAAAGCAAAAATATTAAAGGGAATTGCAATTGTCTCCAACCCTCAGTCAGGTCATGCTGAATTCAGCGGGGAGTCTCTCACCTACAAAACTCTGCAACAGTAAGATGAAGAAGCAGAGAGACGAACTTCTTTTCACGAAAGCCGAAGTCCGAGCCATTCTCGCGTAGTCCGTCCGTTGCTCTTTTGTTCTTCCTCTTCTGTCCTTTTCCTCTCTTTCCTCGGGTCTTCTGGTGGGTGTTCCGTAACCAAGTTCTATCCCGTCGCAAGGGACCTGGGAATGAATGACGTTTGTAAGTCGGTTTCCTCTAAAGATATATTCGCCAAGCGACGAGACACTCCTAGTAGTAGTAGTAGTAGTAGTATAGTAGTTAGATTAGGCCAGCCTTATGCAGGATAGCTTTTATATGACACTCCGTCAAGCGTCTCCGTCTCAGACAAAACTGAGATGCTTTCGCTGGCGTTTACGACTTTTTTTTTTTATTTTCTCCGCGAAATGAGATATAACAATACTCCGCTTTTTAGACGTGACTTATTTTTTTTTTAAAGGCTGGATAACTGAGTGAAAGACAGAAATTAAAAGGTAAGGAAAAAGGGGGTTGGGAAGAGAGAAAGCACACTCCTCACCTACAAGGAAGAGGGTCGACGTCCAACTGGGGCACCTGTAGTTCTCGAATGAAATTGCGCGCGAATATTCCCCCAAAAAGTGGGAGGTATTGCTATATTGATTTGCAGAATTCCCGTGACCTGAAGACAACTGCGAGGCGATTTTGCATCGACACTGATTGGAATCTGCAATTAGTAAGCGTTGAGCAGCTAAGTATGAATAAGGAAACAATCGTGTTTTCAGTACATCCCTCAGTTTAAGCAAGGCCACCGAAAACCGATCTATCCTTCGGTTTTCTCGGTATGACCACCGTGGGTATGATGCTGTGTGAGCCGCGGCCCGCGAAACATGAACCACGGTCCGGTGGTGGCCTTTCCTATATCGTTTGCCAGAAGCACGATTATGGCTCATCTTTAACCTTATATGCTACTGACGCTAGAGGGATGCAGTTTTCCATGCTTGATGATTAGAGGGTGAATAATCAACTAAGATCTGCGGGCGGACAGAAAACAGTATAAGTTATCTCCTTTTTCATTTTAGTATCTCAAAGTGCGAAAATGAAGCATTACTACTACTGTACTCTGTTTTTTTTTTTTTCCATCTGTCCATCCGCCTGTGGTGGTAGCGCATGGTAACACTGCGTCCAGGGCTTTAAATAGTTATGCTATGTGTAAGTTTTAGGTAAATAAAAAGACATCTGAGTGTACATTTGCAACTGAAAAGTGTTTTAATAATTTACTGTATGCGAATTACACCGTTAATATTCGAAATAGGATATTATTCAAAGCCTGGGACGCAATGTTACCATGCGCAAACACCACAGGTGGTTGGACGGATGGAAAAAAACAGAGTATAGTTATTCATACCTAGAGTATGAATTAAACTAAGCGAAGTGGGTATGGACCAATTAGTAATTACAGAGATTCATCGCGAGCTGGAATGTCAATATTGACTTCACACTCTTATATAGTGTTTTCTTCTTGACTTTCAGTGGCTGGATTTGCTTTTGTTTTAGTCTCTCTCTCTCTCTAGCTTACCCTGACAAGTGTTCAGTTAAACGCTCACACACCAGAAAATTGTAATTTTCCAGTTAACTGGAATAAGGCGAAGTAAGTTTCCAGTTGCTCTAAGGCCGGCGTCACACTATGAGGAGTCGCCGCTGCGGCGGAACCGTATGCGGCACGCCTGCATGCTGTCACACATAGGCGGCGTCGCTCAGTTAGGTTGACTATTATGTTGCCCAAACTAAAAGTTATTTGTGCATTAGAAGCAGAGGGCTTACTGAAAGAGCCAACTCGTCGTAAACACTGGGTTCACCCATTAAATGCTGATTCCAAATGTGGCCACTTCTCATGCATTAGTATTTCGCCTACCTCAATCCATGCTTTCTCTCTAGAGATCTTATCATAATATTCTGTATCACTCTTTTCCCAAAGTGCTGGCCTTGCATGCATGCATTCAATGAATAAATCAACGTCAAACATGTTAATAGTTGCAAACGCAAGTGGTTCAGGTGAGCGCCGGATGCGGTGTAGCCGTCTGGTGTGACCTCGTGCATAGAACTGTGTTTTTCCACGAAAATCGGCAGGAGGCGGCGTTACGGCGGTCCGGCGCTGCCGCAGCATGCTACGGCACAGTACGGCGGAAACGGCAGAGCCGCACTCGTGTGACACCTCTCATTGGTTTGTGTGTGATATCACCATGTGCGGCTCCGCATACGGTTTCGCCGCAGCGGCGACACCGCATAGTGTGACGCCGGCCTAACTTGACGGAAAGGAATATTTTGGAATATGGGCTCTTTCTCTCTCTCTCTCTCTCTCAATACTCTGGACATCGATATCAGTTCTAGTAATATATATGAAATAAACATTACGTCGTTTTAACCATTTTTAATCATGTAGGTGTTTGTTGAATTTTTTTTAATTTTTTTTATTTTTAGATGATTACATTCGTTCGTATTTTGCAAACTTCTTATTATACTTTTCTCGTTTCGCATCGTGTGGATTAATCGTTCATATTATGAAGATGACAATTCGTATGTATGCAAGATTGTATACATAGATATGTATGCATGCTCATAGCATACATATTTTAGGGCTGTTGCCTTGTATAATAAGGCGCCCTATGAGGTAATGTTAGACTTGCGATAATCTTACGCTAAGTCGGTTGGTATTGCACTTCCATATTCAATGGAGTGTCTTGGGGTTTGTAGATCACTTACGAAGTCGGTATTATCTTCTTTGGTTATGACGACGATGTGTTAAACTCATGATGATTCGGTGATGAGGTGAGGATCTAGTAGAAACCACGAAGTACAAAAATACTTATATTCTCTGAATTTACATGGTGAAGATCAGGTATGATTGTACAAGTCTTCTAATGACGATAGCTTGATCGCTTCTGCCAATGATGATGGCTAATTCTATTCTCTCTACATGATAAAGCTTAGGTAAAGAGATACAGGTCTTCTAATGACGATAGCTAACTCTATTCTGCTCTACTACCATCTCCGTTACCAGTCATAAAGGAACAGACAGTAGTTCGAACATATGAACACACATACAATCAAAATGAGACACACTACAGATCACGTAGGCCGTTTGAATTATAGGTCGCGGTAGTTTTTCTCAAGCAGGGAGCTTGGACTGTTTCAAAACAAATGAATGACCACAGATGACGGCATGTCAACTTAGCCTGCATACTTTATTGTATACGTCATCTTTAGCGTCTCTAGTCTGATCACATTCCTGCAAGCAATCTGGTTGACCTCTTTAGTTTTAGTCTTTTATATATATGGAATAACATTCCATATTTTTATTATGTAAACACTTACACATACACTGTGAATTTATTCTATTTTTTTAAACATTCGCAAGCATCGAGCTTCAAATGTCTTGACATCCGAATAATTATTAGATACCTTCCCGGACAGTCATTGATACGATGTGTCTTCATTCCCCTTCGGTGATATCCCGGGGCTGGGGGAGGCGGGGGTGGAGGTGCAAGCGCGAATTTGGACATTAAACGGTATTCTTAGCTTAAGTGTCTGTTTTGTGAAAAATGCAAGACTTCCAATATATCATCCTTAGAATGGAATTGCAGTCTTGTAGCAACAACCAATCGTTAGGTGCTCCGTTCGTTGGGCTCGGGACTCATCATTGTTTTTGCGCCACTGTGATTTACCGCCTCATTTTCATGTCGTGCCTGAAAATACTCCGAATTCAGACCGTTCCCAGTACACACACACAGCAGCAGCAGAAGCAGCAAAGAATCCTTAAAAAAAAAAAAAAACTCGGATATTTAAGTCTGAGTTACGGCGCAAAGAATCCTGAAGCCTCGAAATATTCCGGACATTCCCGCCCATTGCGCCAAAATGCAAAGGCAATTTGGTATTTACGATTAATTCGCGTGGAATATTTTACGAGGGCGCCTCACAGTGGAGTCGGGACCATCAGTAGAACACGATGAATTCATTATCGAGGGGCTATGATGTTCCCAAAAACGGCTGCCCTCGCGCTGGGGTTACGAAAAAAAATCATCTATCATAGACCGGACTTGAATGATCGCTTTAGAAAAAATAAATAAAAGTCTGAAGCTATTTCTATTGAAGAAGCAAAGTTCTCTGGTGATGTCAAAACACTCGTTTTAATTTGTAGATAGACACCGAGACTACGAATGTACATACGTTACATACAGCATTTTCGATAGGTCTTTATTCTTATCAGAATTCCCGAACCCTTTTCTTAACAAATATGCTGGAGAGCGATTATATACGTGACATGCAGCCAGTTCATTTATTTTCGTCATTACTAATTATAGGCATAAATCTATCTTAATCTTTAAGCAAATCCTGATTTTGGAAACGCTACCTACCATCGAAAGGACGCCGTAACTGACGTACGATTTATGTATCTGTTTCAGATCATTTGCACTATCCTCGCCGTCAAGGCTGGCTACCTGCCGTCTTCTCATTCTGATATTTGAAAAGGCTTTTAATCAGACTTCGACCGAAAGTGTGCTCATGGTGGTGTGTCATTTGCTGAAAACTTGCAAAGCCTTTCAGCAATATTTTATTGCTCTCATGTGGGGGGTGGGGTGGGGGCGGGGGTGTGGTTTCTCTGTGTAATTATTTGTCGACGCTGATTGCCTCTGCGTGCGGGGGACGATGAGCCAAAATTGCTCTCCACGAAAGTAGAAAAAGGTGAATCCATATTGTGATATACGACGAAGACCAGGAAAAAATATAAAAGTGGCCCGGTTCGACATTTTCAAGTTATGTTTGCTTCAAACCGAACAGCGTGTTTTTTTTTTTTTGTGGTGGCGGGTGGGCGGCTAGAGAGAGAGAGAGAGAGAGAGAGAGAATGAGAGAGAGAGAGAGAGAGAGAGAGAGAGAGAACCTTTTACGATCTACTGTCTTCTCACTTTGAAACAGAATCTCTGTACTATACCGGACATTTCTGTAGACTGTTTAACTGTCAGATGGCCTTCCTAGTATCATAGAAATTAACCTTCTAAAATATATTTTGATAAAAAGAATCAAATTTGCCTAGTAAAAAAAAATATATTCCATATAGCGTAGTATAAAGCTTTCATTTAATTGGAGAAAAAGTCTGGTAAATAAGAAAAACTAGGTGAGAGAAATTTGAAGAGAGAAGATAGGATATATTTTATTTGAATATTAATTTTTTTTAGTGATTATCCATGATCTCCTCCTCTGTATTTCCTATTACATTCTGTTGCTGCATTCAAAATAATGATGATAATAATAGTGAGAAATAAAACATAGAAGTATCCACAATAATTTAATGATAATAATAGTGAGAAACAAAACATAGAAGTATCCACAATAATTTAATCACATGGGATATACATAATTAAAAATAATTATGGCATATGTGGTACAGTAACTTGTTAGAGCAGGGCTCTCCAAACTATGGCCCGCGGGCCACATCCGGCCCGCCACATAATTTCATCCGGGCCGCCAAACAAATCCCTGTGTGGTGGCCTTGAAAAAATAATTATCGCACGACTGGCATCGCTGAATTATTCAAAGCAGTTAGATGGCTTAGTTGTGGAAAGGTTTTGCTGCATTTCTTTGAGCTCAGATTAGAAATTGATTTATTTCTCACAGAGGAAAGTAAACCTCTTATTATCAGAATGTGAATGGATTTTGGAAATTGACATTTTTTGCAGATATAACAGGTCATATGAATCAATTGAATCTGAAGTTGCAAGGCAAAACAAATTTGATCAGTGACTACTTTGTTCATGTCAAGGCATTCAGAACAAAATTTGCGCTACTTGAAGGCCAGGTGAAAGTTAAGAATTTTGCTCATTTTCCATGTTGTGAAAAATTTCATGCAGACAGTAAAGTTGAATTTCCTTCTTCATTTGCAAATGAAATAATTTCAGATTTGAAAAAACAGTTTCAGGAGCGATTTGCTGACCTTGATGCCAAAGCAAATGAAATCAGGCTCTTTCATAATCCAATTGACTGCAATGCTGAAAATCTTCCAACTCAATTTCAAATGGAAATTATTGATCTCCAGGCAGATGACAGACTGAAAGATAAGTATAGAGTTTTATAAATGCCTGCAGCCAGACCAGTTTCCAAATTTGATAAAGTTTGCTTGTAGTTTTGTGTCCAATTTTGGTACAACATACTTGTGTGAACAAACATTTTCCAAAATGAAGTATGTGAAATCTAACTATTGAGCAAATTTGTCTAATGATAATTTGAAATCAATTCTTACAATTGGCTCATGTAATCTGGAACCTGATTTCAATGAAATTTTGAAGTCAAAACGTCAGTATCATTCGTCACACTAATTTGGTTGCATAGAACTAAAGGCAGGAATCTATTTAATTTACTCTGATTTTCTCCAACAAGACATGTTTTAATTTTTCTATGTTTCTACACTAATATTTGAGGAAGTTAAATTACTGGGGGACTGATTTTTTTTCTTTTTTTTTTCCTTTGGACCGCATAAATGTGGGAAATATATGATGTGGCCCTTACATTGAAAAGTTTGGAGACCCCTGTGTTAGAGGAAACGCAAAGGTTCGATTAGTTAGACTAAACTTAAGACATATTTTGACCGCAGCAGAATATCACTCCGTCAGCACATCCGGAATACGAGTTAAGAAGCCGCGGATGTATGTATTGTATTAATAATATTAATATATGTATATATATATATATATATATATATATATATATATATATATATATATATATCAATTTTTATCAAGATTTTTTTCGTATTTTCGTCTGGTTCTTATTACCCACCTTGGATCATAAACATTCAGGTATGATTACACGCTGAAGCAGATATTATATATATATATATATATATATATATATATATATATATATATATATATATATATATATATATATATATAATATATCGTCAACCTTCTAAACCGTTGAGTTTCGTGGTAACGTTTCCAACGGTTTGTAAATGTCGTTGACAATTTCGAAGCTCACGACGCCGTTGCTTCCGCGTGAATCCTGCTATTCATTTACATAAGCCTCGTTTTCTACAGTGGCTTTTTCTCTTTATTCACCGAGACATGGTTTTCTCCAGTGGCTTATTTCTTAACCATTTCAATAAAAAAAAACAATTAGAATAAATATTCTTACTATATTTTGTCTTGTTTTTGTTCAACTACATAGTCATTTTTAAAGTAATTCAAACGTTGCATTTTGACAATATTATTATTATTATTATTATTATCCGTAGGTTGGTTCCATCATTTGAAAGCGCTGACAAGCTAAAGGTCTCACAAGATATTTGTCTAATATTTTTGATAGAATATTTAAAGACGACACAGGAGGAGCTATTGTCAAAAAGATTATTTCTCCTTCTAAGTTGATGACATTTCATGAATGTTTGGTCTTTGTGGACCTGACTGGTTAACGGTGGTCGCTTCCCCCTAAGTGTATCTTGCATTTGACAGTTCCGTAGAGAAACTAATTGTTTCAGGGAGTTGAAATAAAAGTATCCAAACAATTGTAGTTTCTTCACGACTGTGGAACGTATAAAAATCGCGTCCCAATTTTAAGCCTCTTCTGCGCACCTACGTCATCTGAGGGAGCGCGGTGGTGAGAACCATTAAGAACGTAGGTCTAACACACCGTCAAGAATCTTTTTAGAAGAGGATGTTTTTGATAATGTGATCCTTCAAGTGTCAAAAGAATGTAAATAAAACAACATTTGCATTTTGAAAATATTTTATTAAGTTACAATTTTTATCTTTTTTCTTGGTGCCTCCCTGCATGGTTGCCCTTGACGTTTCCTATACTTTATCAAATTATTAAGATATCTCAGGAACTTCAATATTAAGCTTTTTCAATTCAAAGCAAAGTTTTTTAAACAATGTTTGCCCTCTATGAGTGCTTTCCTTTTTACAGCATTAGAGATAACCCGCATTATTACTAACTGTGATAAAAAATGACTAGAAGGTACATGCAACTCCCCCTACTTACACAGTCTATCCAAGTATCACTCCTTGGTACTTCTTTATTCTTATTTCCTAACTCAGGGTATTTCACACAAAATATTTTGACAATATACCCCCCAATGTATTTGAGAGCCTCCTCCTCAATTACTCCCTCGATATCTTTTATTTTTTTTTTTTATTTTTGCTCTCAAAAGGTTTTCTTCCTCATCAAAAACACCTTTTCATAAATCAAAATCTAAATTTCTAAACATCTGTGTTGTTAGACATATTTCTAATGCTAACTCCCTTTCTATTGTTACATACTCACCTTCATTGGGAGATTCAAGGGATTTTGCAACTGAGGTGATATTACACTTTTCACTTATTACCTTCATTTCCTTCCCTAGCAAAAATTTTTTATGCCTGAATTAAAAATTCACTGCATTTGGATGATCATGGTGACCATCCATGGCCTTATACACCCAAAGAAATGTTCAAGGCAATATTGATTTAATCTTTCTGTCACATTTGTCAGAATGGATAATTCATTAGTCCACATGAATGGTGATAATTGTGAAGCTTATGTCCAAAACTATTCAAATAACAAACTAACGCTACACGCAGGCACTGTCTTTTGCATAGGAATACCTATTAACAATCCTTTAGTAACAGTAGGAGAAAAAGCATTTTCTCTATAAATGGCCAAAACTCTCAAATAAATCAGGAAGTAAATAAAACAGATTTTCCAGAAAATAGAAACAAGTTAATTCAAGTGCTAGAGAAATCTAGAAATGTAATAACTGTAAAAGGAGATAAACTAGGAAGAACAAATGTCCTACAACATAAGATTTTGTTAGATGATTGAGCCAAGCCATTTTTTATTCCTAATTACAGATTACCAATAAGCCAGAGACCCATAGTTGATAATTTGATAGAGGAAATGAAAAGAGATGGAGTCTTAATTCCTTCTAAATCTCCATATAATTCTCCATTGTAGCTTGTTCCAAAGAAAGATGGTAGTTGGAGACTTGTAATAGATTATAGAAAATTAAACTACAACACAGTTCCAGATAGAATGCCGATGCCGGTAATTCGAGATAATATTATGTTATCTCAATTAGGAAGGGCTACCGTATTTTCATCACTGGACCTCCTCAGTGGGTATTAACAATCCAAACAATTCACAGCCTTCAGCACACATAAAGAATATTGACAGTTTGAAGTAATGCCATTTGGACTCACATCAGCTCCTTTACCGTTTGTTAGATTGTTACAAATTCTAGGAGACGTAGAAAATATTGCAGTATATTTAGAATATGTAATCATTTTTAGCAAAGATTTAGAAAGCTATCTCAAAACATTAGAATTGGTCTTAGAAAGATATAGAATGGCAGGACTAAAAATTCAATTAAAGAAATGTCAGTTCCTCATGAAGTCATTAGAATACTTGGGTCATGTAATTAGTGAAGACGGACTGCGCATGCAAGCAGGTAAAATAAAGGCAATAATTGATTATCCAGCTCCCACTAATTTGAAAGCATTAAGGAGATTCCTTGGGAGGGTTGGATATTATAGACCGTTTATAAAAGGATTTGCTACTATCACCAAACCTTTGACAGAATTAACCAAAAAGGATGTTAATATCAATGGCAGAATGAACAAGAAACAGCCTTTCAAACATTAAAGAGCAAAATGACTAGGAGCCCTGTTTTGGTCTACCCAAAATTTTCAAAAGATTTTTATTTATCTTGTGATGCCTCGATTACAGGGCTATGAGCTGTATTGTTACAAAAGGCCAAAACTAGAATGAGGGCAGTATGCTATGCCAGTAGTTTTAAAGCCAGCAGAAAAACACTATAGTACAACCGAAAGAGTGTTTAGCTTTTTTGGGGGGTTTAAAGAAATTTAGACACATACTTTTATGTCATAAATGTAATGTGCTTACTGATCACAAACCCATCTGTGATTTGTTCAAAAAGCAAAGTTTCACTAACAACATGAAGTTCAATAGGTGGTTCCTTAGTGTATTAGAGTTTGCTCCAGAGTTAAGATATATTCCAGGGAAACTTAACACCTTGGCAGATGCATTATCCAGATCTCAAGAAGAAACAGAAAAATGCATTACCACAAATACCTTTTGTTTTAGTTGTCAAGTGGGAGATTTAGATTTAGAAAGAGTAAAAGTAGAATAAGATAAAGATCCAGAAATCAGACAAATAGTAGGACAGATATTAATAGATGAATCCTTAAAGCCTGATTTTCAGTTAATAAATTTGTTTGTTGTATAAGATACCCACAAATAAAAATGTGCTCACGACTATATATCACAAAAACACTGACCACATATGTTTTAGAACTAACACACTCATATAAGTTGGCAGGACATCCAGGAATTAAAAAGACAACTACAATCATAACTAGAAATTAATTTTGGCCATATTGTAGTAAAGATGCCAAGAACTTTGTACAAAATTGCGTTGTTTGTAATCAACATAAAGGTAACGTAAATACAAAAGCTCCACTTGAAAATTATCCATCAGAATTAAATCCATTTCAAGTAATAACTATGGATTTTTTGGGTCCATTTCCAACAACTATCAGAGGAGACAAACAAATATTAGTCTTCGTAGACTATCTAACTAGATATGTAGAAATCATACTTGTAAGAAACAGAGATGCAGCTACAGTAGCCGAAGCTCTTAAATCTAGAATTATAACCAGACATTCATGTCCTCAAGTTCTTCTGATAATGCTGCTGAATTTACTAGGGATCTTTTAAAGAAAATATGTAAGTTTTATTAAATAAATAAATGTCAAATAACAGCTTATAAACCCTGTTCAAATGGAGCAGTAGAACGAACTTATCGTAAAATAAAGGATATCCTGAAAACTTTAGTAAAACCACATACAGAAGATTGAGACTTAAGATCTTGAAGACGTACAGTTCATATTGAATATTGAATGTATGAGACGATAGGAGAATCTCCTCGTTATTTGCTATATGGCTATCAGAAAGGAATGCCAAATACGTTATTACATGATGCAACACCACCCAGATATACTTATAACTATGATGACTATGTTGCATGGAAAACCAGACGTACTTATGAGACTATCGTGCAGACAAGAGGTAGACTAAAAGACGTACATAAGACTCAACAAAAATACGATAACAAAAATACCACTAAACCAGACATTACAGTGGGTACTCAAATTTATGTTCAGAATCATGTACTAGGAGGTTCAAATGTAAAAGTTTCTCCCAAATTCACCGAGCCATATAGAGTAATAGAAATGTTAAGATTAAATAAATACAGAGCTATAAATGAAAGTCATCTAAAGGAAAAGTTAGTTCACTAGAATCATGTAAAGGTAGTGAAAACAGACCCACGGTCTATTAAAGATATAGATAACATAAGAAAGGAAAATACTGTAGAAAATCCAATTACTACGAGGTATGATCTAAGAAACGGAAAGAGGTAAAAATTGTGTGTATATAACTGTATGTAAATAGTGTTGGACTGAAAATATCATAACTGTGATGAATACAGTGCAATTAATGTGTCTATATATAAAGAAATCTGATTAAGTCTAATTTTTGCAGAGGCAAACATACGGCTCATTATAGCACTAGTTTTAATTGGACTCTTCTTTTCAGAAATGGAGATAAGAAAAGGTGCCCTGTTAAAAAGACATGAAAAAGTCAAAATAATCAAGGACCTTGGAATAGTTAGTATAGATATTTCCACAGAGCTCAAACGTGAAAGTGAACTGAGAAATCCAAAATGGTATTAAAGAAATCCTACAGAAGGTGATAATAACAGTGCCATGTCATTATTGGAAAAGTTAAGCATGAACATAGATAACAAACTGAGAACAAGGTCCAAAGGATCCCTCTTATCCTTCATTGGAACTGCTCTAAATCAGTTGTTTGGAGTTGCTACCGAAGCAAATGTAGAACAAGAGAAGGAAAGAACTGACATACTGGAAAAGTGGGCAGCCGCAAAGGGTACAGTGATAAATAAAGTGACTGGCTCTCACAATCAAAATGCTGAACAAATACAAAAATTGAAAGTTTTCATAAGTCAAGTAAATCAGAATGTAACAAAGCAACTCAATAAGATAGAAAATATACAGTCTTTAAATACATTTGCACTGGAAAGTGAAGTGATGTTACAAGAACATAAAGCCATGCTCAATGCTGTCTTACCTACTTACAATGGTATTTTGAGCCCAACACTAATCACTCTAAAAGAATTGGAAGACATTATTAAGTCTTATATAATTGAGAAGCATTGCACACCTTTAGTAGCAGATATTTTCATGGACTATAATTTGATAAGTGCCAAAGTAATCCATAACAGAATTATTTTAGTTCTACCTTTTAATACAAAAATTTCAAATGTGCTAGTTTCTGTATATCCCTTTCCTATGTATATTGAAAATCAGATCATTATTAGAAAGGGCCTTAGTACTCATTTTGCATTGGAAGAACATGGATTAATATTAGCCGTTTTAACTGATGAACAATTCAATGAATGTGTAATTTTGAAGGAAAAAGAGTATATATGTGATATTGATAACTTACATAAGACTACCAATGATCATCCCTGTATCCAAGAGTTGATTTTAAAACAAAATCAAGAAAAGGATGTGTGTACACAGTCATTTAATAAGTCATTTGAAGCAACTATAGGGAATGAAGACATTTTTGTACTTTCATTAGATACTGTTATAGCCACAGTCACTTGTCCTAATGTCACCACCCAACTGAAATTTAAGAATATATCAAGTCTTTTGCAACATCTTTTCACTCAATACCATTTCAACAAACATATGCCATAGAAGAATTACACATTTGCAATAGATGAGTTTAAATGGTCTCAGCTAGAATTAAAGGAACTTGAGAACTTGAATTATGTTGATGACTATTACTTGTATACGAAACAGATGGCACCATTTCTTTCATTTGTAAATCAACTGATAATAGTAGTCACTATTGTGTTGTTTGTCATCATAGTGAGGCATTTGATTATCAAAAAGATACAAGGGATACTGACAGAAATGAAAAGAAATGATCCATAATTGATATTTAAAATCCACATCATTTCTAGCATTTTATTCCAGATATTGTATTCTGAGTTTTCGTTTATTATTCTTATGATTTAATGCATTTTTAATTTTTGCTATGTTTAATATTTACTATGATTGTTTTTATACAATTTTATTACACTTATCCTTTCTTCCAGAATTGGGAGAATAATTTTAATGTGTATTTTGTTGTACTCTTTGATAATTTTTTAGTATATCCATTTTTTCATATATATATATATATATATACATATATATATATATATATATAATATATATATATATTAATCATTGAAAACAATGTTTGGTAGGTGACCGAGTGATGTAATGATAGCTATAAGAAATAATAGTAGATAGGGTAGCGTAAAAACAGAGAGAGAGAGAATATTCAAAGTAGGTGAAAATAATGAGAAAGAAAAAGGAGAGAAAATAATTAGAGAATGTACAGTGAAAATAACGAGGAAAAGAGAGAGAGAGAATTAGTTTGGTGTGTGAGCCAGAATTTGATCACCTAAACCTTAGTCACAGGAAGTTGAACAATAACACCATCGCTATAAAAATCTTAAAGACCATCATAAAGTCTTTAACCTGTGACCTCGCACCAGACTTACTCAGCTTCTATAAAGAATTCAGCTCCGCCTTCCGGATGAGGTATTAACACGTTAAATTGCTGACTTCGCCTGCAAAAGGAGGAATTAACATATTAACCCCACCTAAAAGGGCATGGGGACAAGATAAGGAAACACCACTCCACGAATCAAGAATCCAGTTGGGCAGAGAACCAAAATCTACACCGGCTAAGGAGGTGGTGCCGAATTCGAACCGACGGTGGCTCAAGTTGAGATTGACAGAAGCAGCCAGAGAGGACTGGCAGCCGTCGTTGAGTACAGAAGCAGAAATATTGCCAGAGTCCAACAATAGATTTATAAGTGTTGTAGATTTACTTTTAACTCTAATTCTTTGCACAGTAAAGAAAGAAACTCTGTCGTTCGTCTCATTCAAACTTCTCTTTACAGAGTAAAACTACAAAGATTTATAATCCAGAACTAACATTAAGAAGAAGCAGAAAGTTAAAACCCAGACTGCAGAACGCATTATCCAGAAGAAGCAGCAGCTAGGCGATCATATAACTCGAACACTCTACCTTACAAAAACGCACCACATAAATTGGTGCACCGCTTAACAAGGGTATGAGTGCTACATGATTGTACCCCTGGCGTCCTTCGTCTTTTGTCAATGGTAGAATAAACTAACGAAACGTTAAGGAAAATCAACTCAGTGGCTACTCTTTTTAATGAGGTTTGTTTGAAAGAAAGACATCTTCGAGAATATTATTATTATTATTATTATTATTATTATTATTATTATTATTATTATTATTATTATTATTGTTGTTGTTGTTGTTGTTGTTGTTGTTACATTAAGGAGACCCTAACTTACACGTTTCATTAAAGTAACAGCTTTAAATGAGTAATATGCAGCGAAGGTACTGCATTCTATTAGCAATTCATTTATTGCTCAAGAAATCCACAAGGATACAAATGCAAATATGTATTAGAAATATATACACAAAAGAGGGCTTTCAAAACCTTGCTCGATACTCCTTCCCAAACTAGTTAAAAAGTCTTGAACATTTTTTTTAAATGTGTTGTTAACGTAAGAAAACAGGCCGTAATTTGAAGATAGTCAGTTCAGGTAACACCAACGTCCTCCGTAGATGAACCAACAGAGTTACCTGGACGAAAGAAGGAAAGGCACAGCTGCATCAGATGTGGCTAAAGTAATCAGCTGAATTAAAATTACTATACTTAAAAAATTTAATATACTGTCTACACTGAGGCGTGAAATGCTAAATCACAAACTCGCCAAAATTTGTCAATTTCCAGTTTATTGTGAGTTTAGAAAGCTCTATCTTTCTTTTCGACAGTATAAAGTGAATGTGGAATTTGGGTCGGGAAGGTGGTTGAAAATCCTATTGAAGCAACATAAGATGTCATGAGTTTTTTAAGCTTTCAAACTTTAAAGATGATTTTCTCCACTTTCTTAAAGATGTGGTGAGTGTTGGATTTACCGTTGAATGCCTCAGAGGTCATTCGTCAATTGATCGTCTCACGTGAAAAACTAAGCATAACTTTAGTATCTTAGTTTAACCAGACCACTGAGCTGATTAACAGCTCTCACAGGGCTGGCCCGAAGGATTAGATATTTTGACGTGGCTAGGAACCAATTGTCACCTAGAAACGAGACCTACAGCTAACTGTGGTATCCGAACCCCATTACCTCGAGAAATTAATTTCTAATCACCAGAAACAAATTCCTCTGATTCCATGTTGGCAGAGTGGGGAATCAAACTCATGACTACCGAATCAATAAGCGAGTACGTAACCCCCTCGTCCAATAAGGAACTACCCTCCGTACAACTGCCACTTTTTGTAACAGCTCTCCTGTCAACCATTATTGGAAACATGACCATCAAATGAACTGGAACAGCTCCAAATTTATCTTTACCAACAAATATACAGTCATTTGGAAATGACTGGTTGAGGGAACTGTTATGAAAAGAGGTCGCTGTATTAGAACTTTCACCTCATCTTCAGCCCATAGCTGGTATAGTATTATAAGGTTTTATAAGTATAAGTAAAAAAAAAAAATTTTTTTTTGGTAGTTTTATTTTCTCAGAGGGTTACAAATGCAAATGCATTTACAATGGAGTTACAAAAGTGTGAATGAATTACAAAAGTTCCAAAAGTGAAAAAAATTACATAGGAATTACAAACTTGAATGAATTACTAAAAGTTCCAAAAGTGAATGAATTACAAGTTACAAAAGTGACTGAATTACAATAGTTACAAAACTGAATGAACTACATAGGAGTTACAAAAGTGAATGAATTACATAGGAGTTATAAAAATGAATGAACTGCAAGTCACAAAATTTACAAAAGTGCATGAAAGAAGATACAAAGTCCACTGGTATATACTTCTAGTAGTCGGGTGGGTCACAGCGGTTGGAATGGTGGGCTGGCCGTGTCTTGGCGCTGGTACGTCAAGTTACGGAGGCGGCGCGATCTTCTTGATCTCGTCGATGGGGTTGGCTGGAGGGGAGGGGGGTTATTAAGTGGGAGGTGGGGGGACCTCCCGTTGACTGGTGGGGGGGCACCAGCCAACACCCATCCTCCAGTCAATCCCATCGAAAAGACCAAGAAGATCGTGACGCCTCCGGGACAGGACGCAACAGAACCAAGACGTGGCCAGTCGAAATGAAGAGCACCAGTCTGCCCGCTAACTGTGACCGACTCGTCTACTATAAGCTTGGGGGCGACTGCTCATCCTTGTGGGCGACTGCTTATCCTTGTGGGCGACTGCTTATCCTTGTGGGCGACTGCTTATCCTTGTGGGAATCTCTTCATCCTTGTGGGCGAAACATCATCCTCGGTGGTCGAATCCTTATCCTATTCTAGAATCCTCAGAAGCAATTTCTGGAGATCGACGAGAACTTCCTCAGCAGCAGATTTGGAACATCTGCTAAGCACAGTTCGTACATGCGCCTTGTTGTGGTGCATGAAGTTGAGCACGACTTTGTTCTTATATTTAACGAAGGCGAGACCCTTTTCATTTTTCTGGAGGAGCTCCTGGAATTCAGCAGGTAATATTATACTGTGCAAGTTTTCATTGTGCGTTTGAAGGACCATAGACCGGACCACGCACAACCTACTGTCCTCTTCTCCAGCAGGCTTTCTCCTCTTCTTGTTTCTCCTCTTCTTGTTGCGGGTCTTTTTCGTGTCCACTTTATTGTTTTCTTCGTTATTAGTTTGAGGACATTCTTCCATTTCTTCACTTTCCTCTTTATTGTCTTCTGTGACTTCTATGCCCTCCTGATTTACGTTATTCAGTTCTAACTCTCCTACTTCCTTTGCTTCCTGAGAATATCCTCCACTGTCCTGGGTCACCCCTGACTCGACTTCATTAACTTTGTCTGAATCGCCTTCTTCTTCATTTTCCTCTTGAGATGATCCTTCTATTTCCTCATTTTCTTCTGTCTCTCTAAGTCGTTCCTGTACCTGTTTCAAGGTACTTTCGAGTGCTATCACTTTTTCTTTCGTCATTTCAAGCAGTTCAGAGACTTTTTCAACCGCATTTGCTTCCATTTCCTTTTCTGCCAATCTCTCTTTCAGTTTCTCCTTTTCTCCTGCTAACTCAGTGATCCAGTTTCTTAGTACTTGGAGTTCTTCAGCCAGAAGGCGATTCTTTTCTCTCTCTTTTTCCATATCTTCAACTACTGAGCTAAAGTCGTATTCCTTTTCCACGAGTGAATCGTTTATTTTTTCCTTTTCTCCGGCTAATTCAGCGATCCACTTTTTCATCACTAGTAGCTCTTCGGCCAGGATCTCATTTTTCTTCTTTTCATCATGAAGCGCTTCCATCGAGGAGACAATCTGCGATTCCTTAAGGGCCAGATCCTTTTGAAGGTGTTGATTTCCATCTTCAAGTATTTGCACCTTCCTCTCCAGACCTAAATTCTCGTGCGCCTCTTTTTCCAGCCTGCTCTGAAGATCGCAATTTCTGGCACGAAGAAAACTAACTTCATCTTGAAACTCTTGCAGGTTTCCTTTGAGGTCTGAAACAAGCTGCTTCGTTTTCTCTTCTTCTTTTTCCTGAATTTTCACCTTCTCTTCGAGAACACCGCAATATATCTCGTTATCGACTATTTCATTCTTCAGTTTTCGAATAACTTCAGCGTTCCTTGCACACTCTGTGTCTTTGAGTTTCAGTTGTTCCTGTAGCTTGTTGACGTCCTTATTTCGCAGGACGATCACATCTTGAAATTTTTCATTCTTTTTCCTTAGGAACAGATTCTCAGACTTCAGTTCCTCGTTATCGTTCTCGGCTTTGCTCAGCCTCGTCTCATCTTCATCAATAATTTTGAGAAGCTCTTCGACGCGAAACTGTTCCTCTGCTAAATCCTTGTCCAGATCTTCATTCCTTTCGGCTAGCAGTTCTTCTTTATCATTACTGGTCTCAATTTCGTCGAGGAGGCTTAGATTCATCAGGTAGGCTTCCTCTAACTCCTTCAGTAGTAATTCCTTCTCTTGGGCGAAAGATGATAGTTCGGTGAAGTATTCTCCAACTACATAAGCAAGTAACCCTCCGAGAAGACAAACTACCAGATTTTTACCTAGAATACATCCAATGTTGGCGGATCCAAACAACAACGGGGATCCAACCAGCGACAACATCACTAATCCGAGTAAAATTAAAGCCAATGTGCTTTTAACTGTGAATACTATGTTATTCATGACTGAAAACATGGTTGCTCTTCTTGCAACCTCCTCGATAGCTTAGAACTGGAAAATGCCGGGGAAGGAACTCCGGAAATCCGGAGAAGGTCTTGGCTCCAGGACATTCCTACCGAAGCATTCGGGAGGACTCGGCGACACTGACGGAATGAGATGATCGGCTCCTGAAGACCTGACGTCTTCAGAAATATTTTAAATGGGGAGGACAGAAAAGGCGTTCGCGCAAGTGACTATATATATACTAGTAAGGGAAATTTTTTTTATATTACTCATACATGAAAATAACACAAAATAGAATTTAACGTAAGAATACTGAAAAAATATGTAATTGTACCAAGTTTTTTTTTTTATGGAAGCCTGGAAGTGTGTGTGTGTGTGTGTGTACATTCTATGCATAGAGATACATAACAGAGCACATGCATATGACATACATACATACATATATACTATATATATATATATATATATATATATATATATATATATATATATGATGAATAACTTGATCACGTGATGCTATGTATAAATAAAGGTTTTTTCCTTCTTGGCAAAAAACCTTTATTTATATATATATATATATATATATATATATATATATATATATACATATATAGACATGTATACTATATATATATATAGACATATATATTATACAAATATATGTAATATATAGTATACATATATATACACGCGTAACTGTAATAATCACAATACCCTAGTAACTTCTTGACTCCTTCACAGTTTGGATTCCCTTGTTTCTATAAAGCGTAATCAAAAGGCGTAGGGCTAAAGATGTTAAGAGGGCATTGTGTTTATTAGAAGTGAAGAGCTTTTTGTCTTGTAGACCTTACACACATATAATAGTGTTTGTATATATATATATATGTGTGTGTATATATATATATATATATATATATATATATATATATATATATATATATATATACATATATATACAAACAAATTACATATAATCCTCTCCCTCAAAAAGGAGTAAATATATATATATATATATATATATATATATATATATATATATATATATATATATATATATATCTAATAAAAGGAGCCCATACAAACACCAAAATATAAAGAGAAAAGTACTATATTTCAGAGAATGCTGTCTCCCTCTTCAGGTAGATGAATGAAAAAAGTTTACAGAAAAGGTGGTATTTATACAAAGAGGTCCATCCACAGGCAAGTCAATTTAGGTCACCCCCGCTGATAATCTTCCTTTAATCTTCTTAAGTGTTGGTTGAATTAAAACCTTGTCGATAGTATCTGAAATCCATCCTCCTTTTGAGATGTTCATTACCTGCCTCTCTTTTATAAAGGCCGATTCCATCATTTGACTCTTGTACCGGCAGTTGCTGCTATAAATTACACGTGACAAATTCCAGTTTATTCTATGGTTATGTTCATTTGTATGGTTGAAAATAGCCAGGTTCTGTTGTCCATACCTAACTGACCGTTTGTGTTGTATTAATCTCTGGGGAAGTGATTTACCTGTAAATCCGATTTAAGATTGGTCACAGTCCTGGCATGGGATTTCGTAAACCCCAGTGTCCTTGGGAGATGTCTTTTGTTGGACGTTAATTAGGGATTTGGCTAAGATGTTCGGGTAAGTAAATGCAAAAGGGTTAGACTTTCCGAGGGTGTGGGTTACTCTCTTAATCGTGTCCAGGTGAGGAATTTTTATTTTATTGTTGGGTGTATCTCTGGTCTTGTCTTTAGGGGGTCGGTAAAAAATTATGTTTACTTTGTGAATTGCTTTCTCAATTATATGGTCAGGATACTTTAAAGACGAAAGCTTGCGAATTAGTTCAAATTCTTTTTCCAGGAATTCTGGGGGACAAATTCGTAAGGCTCTTAAGAATAGGTTGCTAGCTACACCTATCTTGATAGTAATGTCGTGATAGCTAAAGTAGTGAATGTATGAAAGTGAGAACGTTGGTTTTCTGTATATGGTAAATTTGCATTCTGTCGTGTCTCTGATTATTAATACATCAAGAAAAGGAATTTAGTTGTCTGTTTCCCATTCAACTTTAAATTTGATGCTGGGCACTAATGCATTTAATTTTGAGAGGAATTCATTAAAATTGCCCAACCTATTGTCCCAAAATGTTAGGATATTATCCACATATCTCATCCACAGCATGATTTTGGGTTTTATTGCATTTATTACTGTAATTTCAAAGTATTCCATGCATTTACTTACCCAAACACCTTAGCCAAATCCCTGATTAACGTTCAACAAAAGACATCTCCCAAGGACACTGGGGTTTACGAAATCCCATGCCAGGACTGTGACCAATCTTACATAGGATTTACAGGTAAATCACTTCCCCAGAGATTAATACAACACAAACAGTCAGTTAGGTATGGACAACAGAACTCGGCTATTTTCAACAATATAAATGAACATAACCATTTGTCACGTGTAATTTATAGCAGCAACTGCCGGTACAAGAGTCAAATGATGGAATCGGCCTTAATAAAAGAGAGGCAGGTAATCAACATTTCAAAAGGAGCATGGATTTCAGATACGATCGACAAGGTTTTCATTCAACCAACACTTAAGAAGATTAAAGGAAGATTATCAGCAGGGGTGACCTAAATTGGCTTGCCTGTGGATGGATCTCTTGGTATAAATACCACCTTTTCTGTAAACTTTTTTCATTCATCTACCTGAAGAGGGAGACAGCAGTCTCTGAAATATAGTATTTTTCTCTCTATATTTTGGTGTTTTTATGGGCTCCTTTTATTATAGTCAAACCATTTTATGAGCGGATTCCAAGACCATTTCCAGCTCTGCCAATTCTCCTTAATCCGGCTGCCTTCGCTTCACTAAGAGAAGGGAAGAAAAATGACAAACTTGGAGATCTGCCATACCTGATGCCACTTCTTCACTTGGGTCAGACCACTGAGACCCATGGTCAAATCGTATAAAATGGGTCGAAATAATCCTCCGTATTCATTGTCTCGCGCAGCAAGCTTCCGTAAACACCATGGAGAGTTCCCCGCGGCGTGTCCTTCGTCCTGAAGAACGCGAAATGGCATACAACGTGTACCAGTTTTTTAAATGGGAAAAAGAAAATGGAATTTCCAAGTTTGGAATCAATCAAGCAGTCAAACGTGCCGCAGATGCAACGAAGATATCAAAAACTACTTTGCATCAGATTTGTCAGGAAGCTAAAGAAACGGAAGAAGAATTTGGCTAAAAAAATAACGAAGGAAGCAATTTAGAGGGACAGTACCAAATTAAAGGATTATATACTTTGACCATTCAAATCTGGGTTAAGGAGGGAATTAAACTACACTTTCTCTTTATCTTAGTCTGCCCATAGTAAATAGGTCAAACCAGGTGTGGATTAAAATGGTCAGAAGGATCTGGCAACGTCGCAAATGGGCTCGGCGTCCGCTCGTAAATTGGTTTGACTTTAGATGGAATTCTGTTGTTACAGAACATTTTTACCAGTCATATATATATATATATATATATATATATATATATATATATATATATATATATATATATATATATCGAGCTACAATGTCCTTTAATATCTAATTCGCTCTACCTCGGAATTAATATATTTTCATATATGCTTAACCGAAGGGGAATTCCTCTCGCGGTAGTGTAGTAGGTAAAAGCTTCACTGACGTTCCTGGATTTGAAAGGATCCTGGGATCGCGCCCCGATCCAGGCAAGTCTATTATCGAGAAAAAAATTCCCCTTCGGTTAAGCATATATGAAAATATATTAATTCCGAGGTAGAGCGAATTAGATATTAAAGGACATTGTAGCTCGATATATGTATATGAATCACGGAAAAAAAGTGATATGACTTATATATATATATATATATATATATATATATATATATACTATATGTGTGTACGTATGTATGTGTGTGTGTATTATTAATAATAATATAATAATGATCATAAAATACCAGGCTCCCAAGTATCAGATTTAGCAGTTAGAAATGTTGAATTCCTCCCAGACATCATTGGCAAAGAGAGGCCGAATCTCATTTTCATCAGACAGAATTGAAGTTCAAAACTTGTCGTAGACTTCTTTCACTTACTTTTTATCAATTTATGTTGTCTAAAATGGATTGATTGATTGACTGATTTATGGTTACTGAAACTGGCGTCGAAATTTTTTAAAATGGTAAAATTGAAAAAAAAGAAAAAATAAGCTTAGAAAAGTCCAACCTTAGCATGTACCTTTTTTATTCAAAATAGTTGACTAGGCTTCACATAAGTAATTTTTTTATATTTATGAAAAAAAAAATAACTCCCATTTCCCTTTAAGCAATGTCATTTATTCAGTATTCTCTCTCTCTCTCTCTCTCCTGTTCGTTTTCGTTCTAACTTTAAAAATTACAGGTTTATTATAGGTTCATCATGAACCCGAAAAATTCTCTTGACGTTGGTACTGAGTTACACAAAATAAGGATATCAGTTTTATATAAGTAAAACATATGTTTTCCTTATTTAAAACTGATGTCCTTTTCAAACCATCACCAATGTTGCATTATTTTATTCAGTTTAGAAAAGTGAAAATATACTCCTTAATTATGCTATCTAAATTCACCATTCATTATCTCCTGTGTCCCAAATCAGCAATTTTATTTTAATTTTTATTTTTATTTTTGTTTTCTTTTCTTCACCTATTTTCCACAAGCAAAATCAAAAGAAAATCGGTTCTATTTCTCATTGGCTGTTGATAAGCCAATCACAGGGATGGAAAGTCTCAGTCTTTCTCGAGACTTCACATGTGTAGGATCTATGTTACACCTCTCCTGATGGATACGTCTTTCAAAAGTATCCCTCAGGAGAGGTGGAACATACACCCTGCCTATGTGAACTCTCTCAAAAGACTGAGAGTTTCCAGCCCTGTGATTGGCTTATCAACAGCCGATCAAGAGCGTCGTAAGAGACGGGCCTAGACGTCAAATGCTCGGTTGATGTGAATCATCTATAGCTTGTAGTAACATGTGGTATGAACACCAACTTTTGGGAGTGATAGAAAACGATTAAGAAAAGATCCTCTGGGACTTTGGTATCAGAACAGAGAGGGTGATACGTGCTAGTAGGCCAAGTGTAACATTAATTGACAAAATCAAGAAGAAAGTATCACTCATTGATGTTGCAATGCCATGGGACAACAGAGTAGATGAAAGACAAAAATAAAAAATTTATAAGTACCAAGACCTGAAAATAGAAATAAGAAGGACCTAGGATATGCCAGTGGAAATTGTACCCATAATCATAGGAACACTAGGCACGATCCCCAAGATCCCTGAAAAGGAACCTGGTAAAACTAGATGCCGAAGTAGCTCCCGGACTCATGCTGAAGAGTATGCTACTAGAAGCAACGCACATAGTGAAAATAGTAATGAACTCCTAAGGAGGCAGGATGAAACCCGGAACCCCACACTATAAAAAAAACACCCAGACAAATAGGATGACTGTGAGAGACCAAACAAACAAATAAATAATACATAAATAAATAATTCATTATTATCATTATTAAAAAGATTGAATGTCAACTGTTCTATGTCAGTCCACAAAGACACCAGCAACACAACCATGTATTTATTTATACCCTCAAGAGGGCTTGAATTTTTCTCTTTCTTTTTTGGGGGGGAGACATTTTCTGACTTGCTTCAATCCCGCGTAAGGGTATAATGATAGCTATAAGAAATAATAGTAGATAGGCAAGCGTAAAAACAGAGAGAGAGAGAGAGAATATTCAAAGTACGGTGAAAATAATGAGAAAGAGAAAAAGAAGGAGAGAAAATAATTAGAGAATGTACAGTGAAAATAACGAGGAAGAGAGAGAGAGAGAATTGAGTTTGGTGTGTGAGACAGAATTTGATCACCAAAACCTTAGTTACAGGAAGTTGAACCATAACACCATCGCAATAAAAATCTTAAAGACCATCATAAAGTCTTTAACCTGTGACCTCGCACCAGACTTACTCAGCTTCTATAAAGAATACAGCTCCGCCTCCCGGATGAGGTATTAACACGTTAAATTACTGACTTCGCCTGCAAAAGGAGGCATTAACATATCGACCTTACCTAAAAGGGCATGGGGACAAGATAAGGAAACACCACTCAACGAATCAAGAATCCAGTTGGGCGGAGAACCAAATCTACACCGCTAAGGAGGTGGTGCCGAGTTCGAACCGAAAGTGGCTCAAGTTGAGATTGACAGAAGCAGCCAGAGAGGACTGGCAGCCGTCGTTGAGTACAGAAGCAGAAATATTGCCAGAGTCCAACAATAGATTTATAAGTGTTGTAGATTTACTTTTAACTCTAATTCTTTGCACAGTAAAGAAAGAAACTCTGTCGTTCGTCTCATTCAAACTTCTCTTTACAGAGTAAAACTACAAAGATTTCTAATCCAGAACTAACATTAAGAAGAAGCATAACGTTAAAACCCAGACTGCAGAACGCATTATCCAGAAGAAGCAGCAGCTAGGCGATCATATAACTCGAACACTCTACCTTACAAAAACGCAACACATAAATTGGTGCACCGCTTAACAAGGGTATGAGTGCTACATGATTGTACCCCTGGCGTCCTTCGTCTTTTGTCAATGGTAGAATAAACTAACGAAACGTTAAGGAGAATCAACTCAATAGATACTCTTTTTAATGAGGTTTGTTTGAAAGAAAGACATCTTCGAGAATATTATTATTATTATTATTATTATTATTGTTGTTACATTAAGGAGACCCTAACTTACACGTTTCATTAAAGTAACAGTAATATGCAGCGAAGGTACTGCATTCTATTAGCAATTCATTTATTGCTCAAGAATCCACAATGATACAAATGCAAATATGTATTAGAAATATATACACAAACGAGAGCTTTCAAAACCTTACTCGATTCTCATTCCCAAACTAGTTAAAAAGTCTTGAAAAAAATTTAAAACGTGTTGTTAACGTAAGAAAACAGGCCGTAATTTGAAGATAGTCAGTTCAGGTAACACCAATGTCCTCCGTAGATGAACCAACAGAGTTACCTGGACGAAAGAAGGAGAGGCAGCAGCTGCATCAGATGTGGCTAAAGTAATCAGCTGAATTAAAATTACTATACTTAAAACATTTAGTATACTGTCTACACTGAGGCGTGAAATGCTAAATCACAAACTCGCCAAAATTTGTCAATTTCCAGATTATTGTGAGTTTAGAAAGCTCTATCTTTCTTTTCGACAGTATAAAGTGAATGTGGAATTTGGGTCGGGAAGGTGGTTGAAAATCCTATTGAAGCAACATAAGATGTCATGAGTTTTTTAAGCTTTCAAACTTTAAACATAATTTTCTCCACTTTCTTAAAGATGTGGTGAGTGTTGGATTTATCGTTGAATGCCTCAGAGGTCATTCGTCAATTGATCGTCTCACGTGAAAAACTGTTTATACCCTTTACTCAAAAGCTAAGCATAACTTTAGTATCTTAGTTTAACCAGACCACTGAGCTGATTAACAGCTCTCATAGGGCTGGCCCGAAGGATTAGATATTTTTACGTGGCTAGGAACCAAATGGTCACCTAGAAACGAGACCTACAGCTAACTGTGGTATCCGAACCCCATTATATCGAGAAATTAATTTCTAATCACCAGAAACAAATTCCTCTGATTCCAGGTTGGCAGAGTGGGGAATCAAACTCATGACTACCGAATCAGTAAGCAAGCACGTAACCCACACATCCAATGAGGAACTACAGTTCCACGCGAGAGACCCAGGCCTCCTCTGCCTCAACGACAGTCTCGCACACAGCTGCCGCTCAAGGTGTCAAATTGCCCCCCCTTCACAACAGCGAACCCAACTGCCTGGTTCATCCGAGCTGAAGGGCAATTCCGGGTCGCAGGACTCATGGACAAGGTACTGCAGGCTGACCTCGTCATGTCAGTCCTCCCGGCAGAGGTATTCGACCGAATAACCCCCTGGCTGACCAGTCGAGCACAGACCAAACCTGTCACACTCGACGAATTAAAAACAAGACTCGTGACAGCCTACTCCACGCCCATCGCTGAGAAAGCCGCCCGCGCCCTCGACCTAGTCACAAACCCGATGCGAGGCGGCAACCCACAGGATGCCTGGGACACAGTGATGGGCCTCCTCCACCTGCCCGAAGTAGGTCCCGATGGGAAGAAAAAGGAAATCTGCCTGAGCCGCGAAATATTCCTGCGGTAACTCGAGCCAGATGTCCGAGGACAGCTAACAGACGCATACACCCTCCCCGACGACGAACTATTGGAGAAAGCTTAAATGCTGATGCTGTCGAGCAAGGCTGCAAGGCTTGCTGCTCCCCGATCCTCCATGTGCCTAGCCGCAGAGAAGGGAGAAGAAGAAGAAGACGACCCAACACAAGAGATCGGCGCCGTGACCCAGAGGAAGTCCTCCCACACGCAGCGGGGCGAAAACTCCTGGTGCCACTACCACCGGAGGTTCGGAAAACACTCCAGGAGATGCGAAAGCCCCTGCACCTTCCAGCAGCCAAAAAACGGCGACGGCAGACAAAACCAAAGTCGCCCGTGGCAGTGGCCTCGTTGGAACCACACGCCGTAGGGTTTTATGTCCGCAACGCGATCTCCGGCTGGAGGATGCTGGTGGACACCGGGGCGATGCACTCGATATTCCTGCTGTCAGGAAAAGACCGCAGCTGCAGGCCTGACAACCCAACCGCCCTTGTTGCCGCAAACGTGACCCCCATCCATTCCTACGGCACGAAGTCCTTTGAGATATCCATCTTGGGGCGCAACTACGTCTGGAATTTCACCATTGCAGGCGTCAGGATTCCACAACTGGGGGCGGATTTCCTGGCGCATAACGGCCTGCTGGTTGACGTGGGTTGCAAATGCCTCCTCGGGGACATGCCGTTCCCTACCGCTTGCAGCAGGCCCAGGCGCCCCCACAATTTGCACCATCGCCCCCCACAAGTACGGCAACCTCCTGCAGGAATTCCCCGAAGTTTTCAAACCGGAACTTCGTCAAGTGGCGGGGACGCCACCCAAGCACGGAATATTCCACCACATCACCACCACGGGGCCCCCAACACACGCAAAGTTCCAATGACTCCCTCCGGCCCGCCTTTAGGATGCAAAAAGGGCGTTTTCGGAAATGGAACGAATGGGTAACTGCCGGAAAGCGTCAAGCCCTTGGGCTTCGCCCCTACACATGGTACTGAAGCCTGACAGCACCTGGAGGCCCTGCGGAGACTACAGGAAACTAATTCTCGCTACGATCCCCGATCACTACCCCTTGCCAAACATGCAGGATTTGACCGGGGCTCTCCATGGAGCAAAAATCTTTTCAAAAAAGGACCTTTTAAATCTTATTTTCAGGTTCCGGTGCACCCCAAGGATGTTCCCAAGACCGCCATCATCATGCCCTTCGGCGCCTACGTCTTCCATTACTCCACCTTCGGCCTTAGAAACGCAGGGGCCACCTTCTAGCGCCTGATGGACAGCATCCTGGGGGACCTGCCCTTCTGTGTCTGCTACGTCGATGATATTTTAATTTTTTCCAGGTCCCCGGAGGAGCACCTACACCATGTCCGAGCGGTTCTGAAACGCCTGCAGGAAAACGGGCTGGTCATCTGATTCGACAAGTGCACTTTCGGCGCCGAGAGGGTGGACTTCCTCGGACACGAGATCTCCGCAGCAGGCGTGCGCCCCATGGCCTCGAAGGTGGACACGGTGCAGAAGTTTCCGACCCCAACTATGGTCAAGTCCCTGCAAGAATTCATCTGGATGGTAAATTACTACCGCCGGTTCATCCCCGACGTCGCCCACACCATGTCCCCTCTAACACAGGTCCTGAAGGGGAAACCAAAAAACCTGACGTGGGAAGCAGAACAAGCACAGGCCTTCCACGACACAAAGATGGCCCTCGCCAGAGCCGCAACCTTGTCCCACCAGGACCCTACTGTGCCCTTACATCTCACCACTGACGCCAGCAACGTCGCCTGCGGGGCCGTCCTCGAGCAGATGGTCCAGGGCGGATCCAAGCCACTCGCCTTCTACAGTAAAAAAACTGTCACCCGCCGAGACGAGATACAGCACATTTGACTGCAAGCTCCTGGCGGTGTACCAAGTAGTGCGCCACTTCCGCTACCTCCTCGAGGGTGCCCTCTTCACTATCAGGACAGACCACCGCCCCTTGGTGCACGCCTTCACCAAGGCAGGCGACGCCTGGTCAGCGAGACAACAGAGGCACCTGGTAGCCATCGCTGAGTTCGGCTGCACCATCCATTACGTTCCCGGCAAGAAGAACCCCGTGGCGGACGCCCTCTCGAGGATAGAGATCAACGCCGTGCACCTCATGATTGATTACGAAGACCTCGCCCGAGAACAGGCCGCCGACCCGGAGACTGCCACATATCGCACAGCTATCACCGCCCTCAAGTGGGAGGATGTGCCCTTCGTACCCGCAGGCACGACGCTCCTCTGCGACATCAGCACGGGTCGCCCACGCCCGCTGATTCCAGCCTCCCGCAGGAGAGCCATATTTGACGTCATACATGGACTCTCGCACCCCTCGGGCCAGACGACGATACGCCTCCTGACGGAGAAGTTCGTCTGGCACGGAATTCGGAAGGACTCCCTCGAGTGGGCCAGGACCTGCATTCCCTGCCAAACAAGTAAAGTAAGTGGGCACACAGAATCGGGTGTGGGGGAATTCCCGCAGCCGAAACAAAGATTCGGCCACATTCACTTAGACGTCGTGGGTCCCCTGCCCCGTCAGAAGGCGCCAGATACCTCCTGACGATAATCGATCGCTCTACCAGATGGCCTGAGGCGACGCTGATGTTGGAGGCAACCACCAAAGCGTGCGCCGAAGCCCTTCTCACCAGCTGGATCAGTTGATTCGGAGTGCCGGATGAGATCACGACGGACCGCGGACCCGTTTTCCTGTCGGAGTTGTCGAACCCCCCGAAGGTCACCTCAGGGGAGGCATCCCATCCCCTGAAATCCCCGAGGACTCCGAGGCCGAGGATCTACCACAGCAGCTGGTCTCGCACACCCGAGGCCGCCTCCGCCGGCCCGCTCGCTTCCGCGAGTAGCGATCAGAAGTACTAAAAATCCTCCAACAATTACGCCCTAATTATTGTCTTAGGGGGGGGAGTATTTGTAAGGACAACGCCTTATCGCAATTTTCTCTGTATGTAATTCTACAATCACGTTGTTCTTACTTCCCGCCTCGAGAGCGTTCAGCGGGCTTTCCGCCAATGTATATATCTTATGAGATCATATTTTATGTACTTTTATATTCTAAGTTATATGTCTCGCAAGAAACACAAATCGGCTCTTGCCGACCCACTTTTACTCTCTCGCGGGTCGGATACCACATTTCCGCTTGCATGCTGTATATTTGAATTTCCTTACCTGTAATAAAGAATATACGGGCTGCTCTACGAGCAAGACCCCGTAGCTGTGAATTGCCCTGCATCAATTCCAGACTTCCTGCCATACAGATAACAGTGTGGTGGGGTACGTTGGATTCTATCAGTGGTTTGCTAGTCATGCAGCAGTTGCCGGACACTTTTGCTAAGAGCTATAGGTACGGCACTAGAAGACCAGCAACCGTAGTAATAATAGTCGAACTGAATTGTTTTGCTGAACATGTTCAGTTCAAAATATCAAAGTGAAGCACCATACTGTCATCAACAAAGCACCAAAACATTTCGACAATAAATTAAAATACCTATAAAAAATCACTAATACTTAAACATCCTTAGATTTTGACTATATACGTCTACGAAGAGTCAAACTTCCAGAAATTGTATATCCGTAGGTCATGGACGATCGAATCGGCCCTGAAAAGAGCTCCAAAGAGGAGATTCAAAGAAGATTGAAATCGTGCCCTGCTATATTCATGGTGGTAAGGAAAACTACCAAAGTCGATCCTCTGGTAAACTGCCTAATCAATCGTAAGTAATCATCCAAATCAGGTCTATGTTAACAGCATGTTTCCCATATTGGACGCACTACTGACTTGTACTACTTTACCAGCTAGGCCTCAAATCTTTGAATCTCCTCTTCGGATCTCTTATCAGGGCCGATTCGATCGTTCTTGACCTACGGATATACAATTTCTGGAAGTACGACTCCTCGTAGACGCCTATTGCAGTTCTCAGCTCGTTGAAACCTGAAAACATCTGTTTTTCGGCGAAAACTGATGTATTATTACACGGTTCACGCTGCTCGGTTTCATTTTCTTGCAATCATTGATATGCCTGTGGCGGTAAACAAGGATTCGTGCAAATGCAATTCACTGCCGTACCAATATCTATATCGCAATCAGGACACGTTTGGCGTACCAATATCCAGTTCGATATTTTACAAACCTTTTACCTAACCGTAGGTGTTTAGATTTATCTTGAAAGAAAAAAGGCGTATGAGGAATAGGCTTACCAAGAAAAATTCAGCTTGCAACCAAACCTTAGTAGGCTAAGTGGTTACTTTCAACTTAGGCTATGTAAATGTCACAAAACGCATGCAAGGCCAAGAACAAGAATTGATTGAACAGTGACCACTCGCCTTAGGTTTAATTGGGTAATTTACCCTTTCCAAGACTTACTTGTTTATGGCCAGTTTAAGGAAATAGGTATGTTAGAACAAAATTTCTTAGAAGTAGTATAACAGCTTTATACTATTGTTTTTGTTTAGGGTAGTTTGCAGCCTGTAGGTTTAGGTAATTTCCATGTATGAAATAGGTAGGTTATCCATCCTAGGTTTATCTAAATACCTACTTATTTATTTAACTTTAAATAAAGTGTGTGGTTACCCAGTACAATCCATCCTCCCTCTTATATTTAATGGCAGTGGGGTACTTCTCAGGAACTAGGGTTTAGGTTATGGGCGGAGAGATGACTGTTTGGCTAATGAGTCAAAACCAGGGATACTATACACAAACCAAACCTAACCTCATTTTGGATTTTGGGTCGTCCCCTATTTAACATGAACCCAAAGGTATCTTGTACTGGCGATATTGGGCATCCATGGCATTGGGTAAGGGCAGAATATAACATCACAATTGGTTTGTACCTAATGGGTATTGGTATGCAAAGCACCTACACCATACCAGAAAGGATTACTGTTACGTGCACGGCCCTTACCGAATGTGAAGAGGTGGGGAACATCATGCAAGAAGCGTCCACTGGATAATCAAGCACTATACCTAACCAAATCAGAAAACCTTTACTGGTCAGAGGAATGGCAGAAAACTGATCAGCCCTGTACCAAATCCCTGTTGGAAAAAGAATTGGACTCTGATAGTGATAAACATTTAGTTGTATATACAATGCATGATCATGAAGAGGTTGATGAGAGCAGCACTGGACAATAGTAGTATTGCACAGATATCTTTCCAAAGGAATTCTTCAAGTACAATATGTCCTCATAAGTTTTCAGACTAGATTAGTCCAGTGGCTTGCATATTTATAGCCAACAAATATCCAACAGTACCAAGACTTGTACAGGAACATGAGAAAGGGAAATTTTCAATGCACAGACATCTTAAGATAAAAAGCTGATGCTAATATCGTACTGACAGCTAATCAAGAACTGACCAGTACTCATAGGGTTTCCACCCGGTCTGTAAAATACAGATTTGTTCTGTATTACAGATTGAGATATTGCGTTCTGTATTAAACTAACAGTACAGAATGCCATTTGCTCTGTATTTCTCTGTTTGAACATCATTATTTTAAAATTACATGAGCATATTTTTCAGTTCATTGTCGATGTCCCAGCATGTCATTTAGTTTCGAATTTCTATAGACTTGTCACTTCACTGATAACTGACAACTAGAGAAGTGATCTTCCAGTTCTCATCAAATATGAAACATGCCTTCCCCACCCCCATGTTAGCTCACTATGTCCTTATAAAACTTATGTTCTGTATTTTTCTAAGCTTGAGGAGGTAATCCTAATTACACATCATGTAGGGCAGTTTTATTGCAAAACATTTTAGGAGTGTAAACTATCATTAGAGTTGATAGTGAGCCATCCAACTTGCCTGCATGGATTTAAAAGGTCAGTAGATTCCAAGTGATCCCTGCAAGAAAGAAAGATCCTATAAAAAAACCCCTATCTAGTCAAATTAAAGGACAGGGAAATGGAGATAAGTGAACAGCCTGTGAAAGCTTTCAGGCAAAGTTGAATGGTTTGATGACATTCACAGGTCAGTCAGAGGAAGTCACCTTCCCATAGTACCTCAGTTTAACCTTTTTGGGACCCCAATAATGGATGATTTTTATTTCTAGTTATATGGCGTACAACTCCCACAATTAGCCCTTCTAGATATAAGTTATACCATAAGACTGACTGATCTTCATGAGGAGAGTTTTCAACAACAGTATAAACACATCTTTTTGGGGAAAAAAGAAAAAGGATTTTGCCCATTTATAACATTTATTCCTTGTATATTGGACTTACAGAGATATGGAATACTGGAATGGCAATGTTTCTGCTTGTCTAAATACATAATTGAGTGTGATTGTATATGTACTTGTATGCATATGTTTAAATATTACTATCCGCAAGGATAGTACACACACCATTATATATATATATATATATATATATATATATATATATATATATATATATATATATAGGATGCTATATATAGATATATATATATTATATATATATATATATATTATGTATATATTATATTATACATATGTTTACATGTGTGTGAATACCACAGGAAAATGACAGGCAGAACTTCTGCTTGTCATTTTCCTGTGAAATATGCTTATGTACTGAAGTCACATGCATATGGATATATATATATATATATATATATATATATATATATATATATTATAATGTATATATAAATACAAATTATATAAATAGACACCACCCTACTTATGAACGAGTTTTGTTCCGGACGGCTGTTTCTGTGTTGAACTGTTGTAAGTTAGTTACAGTGCTGTATGTTTTTCATTCTAAAACACAATAAACTTGTATGTACAGAGTAGGCACACAAAACAAAATGTAAACTTATGGGTAGCAAAGGGGAGCACTGTGAACACAATTGTAATTTGA